>NW_010167386.1:36038-98933 GCF_000695765.1 Mesitornis unicolor
TTACCCCTTGTCCTATCATTGTTTGTCACCGAGAAGAGCCTGGCTCCATCCTCGTGACACTCACCCTTTAAATATTTATGAACATGAATGAGGTCTCCCCTCAGTCTCCTCTTCTGCAAACTAAAGAGCCCCAGCTCCCTCAGCCGCTCCTCATAAGGGAGATGCTCCACTCCCTTGATCATCTTTGTAGCCCTACGCTGGACTCCCTCCAGCAGTTCCCTGTCCTTCTTAAACTGAGGGGCCCAGAACTGGACACAATATTCCAGATGCGGTCTCACCAGGGCAGAGTAGAGGGGGAGGAGAACCTCTCTTGACCTGCTAACCATCTCCCTCCTGATACACTCCAGGATGCCATTGGCCTTCTTGGCCACAAGGGCACAGTGCTGGCTCATGGTCATCCTGCTGTCCACCAGGACCCCCAGCTCCCTTTCCCCTACACTGCTCTCCAACAGGTCATTCCCCAATTTATACTGGAACCTGGGGTTGTTCCTGCCCAGATGCAGGACTCTGCACTTCCCCTTGTTATATTTCATTAAATTATTCCCTGCCCAACTCTCCAGCCTGTCCAGATCTTGCTGGATGGCAGGACAGCCCTCTGGCGTGTCAGCCACTCCTCCCAGCTTGGGATCAATACACAAATCTTGGCAGGTCTGTCTCTGTCCTACTTACTTACAAGGTGAGCTCTAAGGGGACTTTCCAGAGGTTCTTAAATCAATTTGTTACCAAATAGAGGGGAAATTTTGAGTGATTTCCCAAATCGCTTTTGACAGCTGCCTTAGGGCTCACAAAAATGCTTTCCAAAAGGGCAGTTGTCTCACTACAGATGTATTTATAGATATCTAGATACAGTTGTTTCTCAGTCACATATAGTCTACATCTACACATGCAAACACAAAAGCAGACTCCGACGCCTATATCTCAAGCTGCATAAAGATTCAAGAATTTTTAGAAAAATTTCCTTGGGCACATACTAGCAGTTTTCTTTCAATTCATGTAAGAAAATTATATATTAAGTTCTTTGAAGAAGGGACTGTAATTTCTGATATATTTTTACACTGCCTACTATGTTGTAGGCCCATTTTAGCTGAGATGATGGGACAATACTACTGGAGAGATTTGTAATATCAGAAGCTGATCACTGTGGTGTAAATGTCAAGCTGCTAAACATATTTGTTAGAAAGGAAATATGAATGTTTTCCAAATGTACACTTCTCAGTTGGTGCACTATATAATTTTATTTCTCTCATTTGTTTATTCTTCTGAGAAATTATTTGGCTTTGGGTGAAAAATACAATAGGCTCTGGAGTCCTTCACTTATTTCTGCAAGAACATTTGATTCTTGTCCACAGGTTCTGTAGAACACTTTGGGAGAATGAGGTTAAAATGTTGGAGATGCTTTATTATTCCCTGAAAAGAGACTGCCAGAATTCAACTTCCTAGTCTAATCTGCCATGGGTAAATTAGGGATCTTGTAAAAAGTTAACTCTAACATTTCAGTTGGTGTTAAATGTTTCTTCCCCATTGCTTGGCTTTTTTTCATCTGAATCCACTGAGCATTTTGCTAGCTTTAACAGCCTGTTAAATGGTTAATTCACACCAGATTAACCCACATGACAAAAGGCAGTAGAAAAACTGGATAAAATTAATAGTGTACAATGTTTCTTACCTCCTGTAGTTTCATTGTGGACAAGATAACTTCTGTACATCAGCACTATTTCAATCCAGTGCTGGTAAATCAAGGCAGTGCATAAAAGGAATGCAAATAGAGTAGAAATGGCACTGTATAGTACGTATAAAAGAAACACTGTAGAAAGAAAAGAGTCTATCATAACTCAGGCTTTCCAAAATACTGTTGACACTTAGATGAAAAACTCAGTCCAGGAATGGGGGCAAACCATCTCACAATCTTCATTCTTGTCCTGCTGGCAATCTTTAGGGAAGTCAGGAATTCATTTACCTTAACATAGAGTTTCAGTCTACCATCAGGGACATTTTTTGAATGGTATCTCCTTGAAGGTATGAAAAACCAATCTGTGATGGAAGGCACAGAGAAAACACTCTGTGGTACACTCAGCAGTGCTGAAAGAATTCACGGCTTGAGATGGAAAAGTCACATCAGCATACACATAGCTACACATAGAGCCCTGCTGGAGACTTCCTGTGCCACTCCAATGATGAATCTTCACTTTGAACTATGGTTCAACAGTTAAATTTCCACATTGATTCTGTTTTTGACCTTTGCTTGAAAGGCTACCACATTCATATCAGTTATGGTAACTTCTTAGAAATGTGCATGCTAAGGACAGGGGAAACAAACAGAAGTGTTCTATGGAAATCACTATTGCTTTCAACAGCTGCTCTGCTTCAGTTTAGCAGATTGCCTATTAATTCTCAGAGATGCTACTCTCTTCTTCCTCCCAGTTACTCTCCAGCTTCCACTTGGCCCACCTGTCTGCAGTAAGTCCCCAGGTACCCCCATCCTTCTGAGTAGTCCTCAAAATAATGTGCCTTTCTAGACATCTGACAAATCAAGCTTTTCCCATCCAGCTTCAAGAAACCTCTGCAGCTGGCTAAAAAACCCAGTATCAGCGAGGAATGAATTTGTAGCAGTGAGTAAATCTGGATATGTCTTCAAGGACAAATAGTCATCCATCGATAGTTTTACCTCTCTGCTTTCTTTTCAGCTGGATCACAGCGGTGGCATTCCCCACTGAATTCTCAGCAAAGCACGTGAAGTTGCTTCTGAGGTCCCTTTCGGTAACTTCTTTCAGTTTTGCAACATGAAGCAGTGTGTATCCCTTTAAACCTTTTGTACAAACACTAAAGAGAAAAAAAATATCTATTTGCATTATATCTTTGCTGTTCATTCACACAATTCTCAAATGCCTTAAATACAAAGAAAGAGGAGTTTGCAGCTTCTTCACATGTAGCTTGAACTTTTAACAGCAGGATACTATTCTGGTTTGGAACTTCTGTTTGGTTTTTACATTGTGAGAAAATACTAATATCAAAGGTCTGCAGACTGAAAAGTTTATTCTTAAGTCATCAAATCAGCAAAATGCTTAAGCACTTGCCTATTTTAAAATATATAACCCCCTTTGACTTCTGTAAGATTATCTGTGTTTTTCTAAAATGGGAGGTGGGGGAAATGAAACTTCAAAAAGAAGCCCTAAGAGGGGACTAGCTGGGCAAAAAGCCTGAGAAGCACAGTCTTTTGCACAGGGGCAAAAAGCTCAAGGACAGGAAGCACACAGAATAAGACAGATATAAGGGATGGAAGTACAGGAAATGAAGAGGTAACAGGAATCCCTTTGGGGCTGAGCAAGGGTTGAGGGGAACAGATGTGTGTCTGCAACCACTCAAGAGCGTGGGTTTCTGAGTCTCAGCATTTCTCTTTGAAAGCCACAAGTACAGGCATCTCTGGGGGGTCCCAAAGGCGCCTCACATCATGCCACTGCAGAATGACAGTGTACCATAGCCCTACCTCTGCTACGTCAAGATAGACAGGCATGAGCATGGGCAAGGATTCAACCTGTACTGAAAGTCTATTGGGAATGTTTTAATCATTTGGATTTAAAAAAAATAAACAAACATAATTTGTACGCATGCAAAAAGCTAAAAACTTGGTAAGAAGAACATTGCAAAGCTAAACATTCAGAAGTGAGGAAAATTCAATTTCTAGTCTACCTCATGAGTGTGTGCATATGTGTGTGTGATATCATCATTTGTTATTTTTTTCCCATATGACTCCTATTAAGAACTTGATTTTAGCAGTGGCAGCAGGACTTTCGCTTCCCCTGGTGTACAGAAGTTTTCCAATGAAGATAACTCAGGGCTGTGCAGTGAGAAAGCCAAACTTGCCTGTGTTGCCTCCACTATGTTTCCTGCTCAAGTTGGACACCGCATAAGTGAATGAGACAGGGAAGTACAGGAAGGAAAGGGAAGCATGGTGACAATTTGGGTTGTCCTCAAGTCACAGGAAACCTTTCCCCTACATGTTGCTTCTCTGTAGGGTCTGGTTAATTCTTGCCAGAATCAGAGTCCTGAAATTGAGTGCTGTGAGTCCTCCAACTGACTCAATGAACACACTCCGACATCAAGAGGCACCCAAACTCCTTTCAATGTCAACGGTACTGTTTTCCTGATCTGGTTTATTCTCCGCTTGGAGGCAGCTTCCAAAGACAGATTGTGTGAGTTGCTAGAAAGGCACAACAGAGGGAACACTTGAAAACAGCTGATGCAGGCACAGGCAACCAAGCACCATTCATGTTGAACCTGTCCATGAGCTAAAGCTTTAGGAAGAAGAGTTAAGATTGCACAGAAAGTTTGAGTTCTTAACTTTATGGCCATCAATACGTGCTTCTGTATATGAAATGCATATGCCTGTCACATGCTCATGGACATATACATTAATATGTTGAAGAACAGGGCCTTCTGAATTTCATCCAGAAAAACATATTTAGTAAAGCTGTTGTAAAAGGATTTATAAAGTTGTTGACTGTAGTAGTAATCAAAATACTTGGTTTTTTTCTTACCTTGTTTCCTGATTCAATTTCTCATTTATATTTTCTTTGTTCTTTCTCTTCCATGTTATCCTCAAAGAAGAAACATTTTCAAACCCAAACTGTACACGGCATTCCAGTTCAAGTGGCTTTCCTGGAACAAATTAGCACAGGAAAACCATGCATGGAGCTCACCAGAATATTTTTCTTTTAAATAGCCTGGAATCTGTATAACACATGTTGCTTCCTTTAATATCCACAAAGACATACGTCAAGAAAAAAACTACATTTTATATAAAATTCTCATACTCCTAGAAAGCAAAGCTGTTTTGCTTTATCAAGACCTATCATTATCTATCAATACATCATTTAAACATTTTCTTTCACTTTCAGATAAGAAATCAAAACTTACCAAGCTCTGCTTCGAGGATCACTACACCATTGGGATACAAGAAGTTTGGTGGATGGATAGTGTTTTTTGCTGCAATTAACAGGAATACTGTTAATATCTATAATGCTATAATCAATGCAGAAGACCAGACACAATATCTTACAGAATTTTTTTTCTCAAATGTTAAGTGGAATTTAGACACCTAAGTTCAAGAGGATGATTTACAGTCATTGAGATGTCTGAGAGTGCACAGATGAGGGAGTTTTGACCACAGAACTTCTGTAGCTACTTAAAGATCTGCTATCTCAGTTACTCTGAGGCATTGCCATCTTACATGAGCTGAGGAGCTCAGCATCTAGCCTGCGCATAAGGTTATTTAGGATTCAGAAATTAGAGCCTTCCCTTGCAAGACTCCCTGAAGAACTAAACCCTTATATCAGTTCCCTGCCAAGCCCATTAAGTCCCATGCTCGGTAAGCACACATATAGCACACACACCTCATTCATAAACACAGGTACTTGCATTAAAATAACCATGCTTTTTTTCAAAACAAGGGCTGTCAAAGGACACAGATAATAACGCCCACAGTTGGTACAATCTACTAAGCAATTACCCAGCTCCGGAAAAACAGCCTGAAGGGGCTAAAACCCACAGCTCTGACATTCTAAGAAAGTCCCATACTGCAGGAAATGATGCCACACGACACCAAACCACAGCAGAGAAATGTGTGCAAGGTTCAGGAGGAGTAGATACGTATATGGCACCTTTCAAGTGTTTTTCTGACTGTGCTATGAGGTGAGGAATAAGAACTGAGAAGCACAGTGTATTAGTTCAGGTTCAGTCAGATCAGAGTAAAAGCAGAGCTAGTCCATGCCTGCTTGGAAAATATTGTGGGAATATAGCCAGAGAGAAAAGTGAAAGACTTTGCAGCCCAGCACATAGAGGTCTCAAAAGTTGGTGAAATGTGGTTTCCAGGCCTTGTCCTGATGGAGTGTATAGATTTTTGCCATGACATCTTAGTATCAAATGTATCAAACGCCTGCAAAAAAGACACCAGCTATTTCAGAGGAGTGCTGTCCTCACTAGACCATGGAATTTGACTGGAGTGACTGGAGTGTCTGATGAGAACATCTTAAAACACTCAACCACAGATATCTGGAGAAAGCAAATCTATATCTCTCTTTTAGCAAACTAAACAGAGCTTCTCTTGTCCCTGATCCTGAGTTGCTAGTATCCTCCCTTGCACAGTGCTGACATGCACTCTGCCAGGCAATATCTGGGCTTCACCTGAAGGGCACCAGAGGGCAGTAAATATTATGGAAAACGTCACCATGATTTGAGTGCTTTGAATGAGGACATGCCATATCACTGTGCCATAGAGTTCTGGCCAGTTTTATTTAGTAATGCATACAAAGCCTAAAAGAACAGGTTATGCAGACAGTGATGCTTTCCCGCAAACAGCTCATGCAACAACAAATGGCTTGTTTGTTTGTTAGATTGCTCACAGGTCTTCTATTTCCTTCCCCGTCACTCTCAAGTGAAAAAAATAAAGGCCTCATCCATGCCACAAGGGACAATCCTTTTTTTATCTAACTCCGACTTTCACATAAGCCTCTACTTCAGGGACAGAGGTAGGATTGAGATACTCTGCTTTTGTCCACATTTCCCATGCAGGATTAGCACTCCTTCCTCCTAGTATGTGAATAACTTCCTAACACTTCCCATACATGGAGAACACTGTCACCAGTTGGTGTTTCATGAATTCTACTCCCAGATCAAGAGATCTAAATACTTTTGTAGATTTGATCCCCACTGTTAGGAACTACAGTAAATCCAAGGCAAAATTAGATCTTGAAAATGATGGCATTGCATGTTAGAGGTTAACATTGGAGGTTCTAGTCAATGTCCCAGGATGTCCTCAGAATACTTGGAAGAGAATTTTAATGATTGCGTTGCTAATTCAGTTTATGCTTTTTTTTGGAACAAGAGCCTAAGCAAAAGACATAAATGGGGTAGGAAAGAGAAATACCTTTACTTCAGTTATTTTATTCTGAGTTATTATATTACTCACCAATGACTTCTACTGTTACTGCTGTTCTCATTGTCCACTTGGTAGTGTTGTCATATAGAGTGTAATCACACACATACGTTCCAGCATCTTTGTCATAGGTTGGATTCAAGTAGATTTCATTATGCTTAAGCTTTAGGCTTTGTCTGCTCTTCCTGTGTTTTATCTGATGACCATCCTAATGAAAAGAAAAGAATATAAAGGAATTAGAAATCCTTTTTGTTGTTGTTATTATTGCTGGTTTTATATTATATTTTAAGATATTTGGATAGGATTACCATGGCACTTTTTCTTTGATATATTTCATATTTTCAGAATTTAAAATGTCAAAACAAAACTTAAAATTTAAAATTTCAATCATATGTCAGTTTTGTAAAGAACCTATTTTGATTCTCAATTACTTTAATCTCTTAGCTGAAGAGAAAGCATTTCTAGGCTTCCATTTCATGGAATAATATTTTGGGAGTGGCAAATTTCTTCAAAATTTTTACTTTAAGACTCAATACATAACAATTTGAGATTCTGCTTTTGGATTGAACTGCTGAGTCTGCATTATCTGCCAAAAAAGGGTTCAAGAACCTATGACACGTGAGTATTAACTAGACCTAAAGCTATACCTCCACTGAGCTTTTTCAAATGCTCAGGAGACTCTTACCTTGTACCATTTTACATCTGGCTTTATTATATGGCTGAAGCATTTTGTTCCAGGGCAAGTTATTGAATTCCCAGTGCCAGCAAGAAGATATAGAGTATTTTTGTCATAACCTGAACATTTTGCTGCAGCCTTTGTTTGAACCTCCAAAACAATTTTGAGACATGGGACTTCTTCCCTGCGTGATGCAGAAAAATAAGTTAAACATTTAATACATAAAACAAAACAATTAATTCTTGTATAGAAATATAAACCTTTTGCTCTGTTACATACCATATCACACAGATGTACACTCCAGAATCACTGTCCCTTACTGGTTTAAACCGAAGTGCATCCCCTTGAAGAACAAGATTAGAGCTTTCCTTGATAGCCTTCAGTGGCTCTTGACCTTTCTGATGCCAGAACCATTTCACTTTATGCTGTTTAAGAAGTGAGTTTTTATAAATATGGGTAGTATCTCTACCCGGTAAAGCGCATTGTAAAACAAACTCCTCATCACTAATCGCACGATATCGTATTTGAGGTTCGACATGGGAACATCCTGAAAAGTAGGACAATAAGATATCAGTACCACCTGAAAGAACATACTGTAATTATGTTTAAAACAAATAATTAGGAATACTACAAAAATACAACTTTACCTTTTTTGTGTTAAAGAATTTTTTATGCGACCAGATGCTGGGCTAATAGAGAAGTTATTTCCTTAAACGTAGAATTTGCCAGGGTTCTCAAAAGTTTATTCTAAGGTTTCAAAAGGTTTATTAGGCCTTTTTCAAAATCCTAACATGAAAATAGCTGATGATTTTTAGTGAACCAAAGATTTTCACATGGGCGCTAACCTGTTAAACCTTAACTCTGTAGAAAAGGAGATGCAGTTTTTCTAGCTCTCCTCACATTAATGGAGAAGGGACTGACATAAACCCAAAGAAGCAGAGCCTGCCTACGACACTCCCTATTTAGAGTAAGACTGACAAGCATTACTGTCTCACTGCTTTCAAATCTTCCCCCTATTATGTTTCAGTTACTGTCAGTAAAATTAAGCAAACTTTTGGATTCTGAAAGCTGTGGTCACCCATCCTAACCCTGAATTCTCTAAAGGCTGACTGACTTTGCTGCGTAACCCCTCCTGCCAGTCAGGATGTGGTAACCCTTGAAAGTATGGCAGGATTTCACTTCGGCAGAAGGGAGGGCATGAAATCTTCAGTTCCTCGCCTGCCCACCTGTGGGACTCTGCAGTTTCAGTTTCTTTCTGCAAACTGAATTGGATCAAGCTCTTCCAGATAGATTGTGTGGGTGGAAGACTTTGATATACTGGTCTCAACTTGCCTTTCTCTTCCTTCTCTCCCCCACCTCAAAAGGCTTGGACCAGCTGCTGGAGACTTCAAGGAGTCACAGAAGCAATTAATTTGTTCTCTTCAGTTCTCAGAAATTCTCCTTTATATATTCCCTTTTCTTTTCATTAGGAAACTGAATTTTTATCATATTTAGGGTAAACTGTATTACCAGTACTTAAAAAGCATGAAGAAAGCCTAGAAACAGCTGTTTGCCTGACACAACCATGAACAGGTGCAGGAAAAATTCATGAAGGCACGGCAAAATGCAAATCCACTTTTCTCAGCTGTCAGAAAGCACCACAAACACCAAACCTCACCAAAGCAGACTCTCACCTGGCAAGTTAATCTCTCTAACTTCTGTCACACTGACAAACAATGCTAGGATCCAGCACAAAGTGAGCATGGCTTGCTTTATCAATTTTGGTTGATATTCTGAGACATTTTCTTTAAGAATCATCTTGCTTTCTGTAAAAGAGGAAAACAGGTGGTTTTTTTAAATAATATTCCAGTAAGATAGATAGGCAGTTACATATTTTATTATGTAGCTCTGTAAGATATAGCAGACAGCATTTCCTAGATATTGTGCTTTTTAAAAATGGGGTTTGCAGCATTTTTCCTGCTCATACAAATTCACACAAATACAGGATAGATGATCTCCAAGAATATGCAACAGTCTCTTTAAATACATCTTGCATCACGTTGTTCATAGATGGATTTCCAAGTTATACCTACAGCAATGCAGAACTCCACATCTGGAGTGGAAATGCAGGTCTTTCAGCAGCTACTGCTGTTATAAGAGGAACCTGTCCTCTAAGATGAGAGATAAGATGCTAAATAACAAAATCACCCTTTAATGACAACTATCAGCAACAGACTGAGAAAACCATAACTAATGACTACTATCAGTAACAGACTGAGAAAGCCGTAAGTGATATCAAAATCCATGGAATTCTGTTGTATCTTGAAAGCCAACAGGTTCAGAGAGAGTAAACTGATTTTCTTTGGGATTAAACCAAATGTGAGGATGTGCTGCAGCTGCAAATGGCATTAGGTCCATGGGACTGGAGTAGAACTATGAAGTAAAACTCTCAAAGCATGCACTGTGTGGACACTGGGTCTTTGATTCTAACTTTTTCACCCAAGACATGCTTCTTTTGGGCTTTATTACCAGCTAAAATGGACATACCATAAGACGTCCACTAGGGTCAGCAAAGCAACCTAAAAACCCCTTCTTCTCCTCCATGACTTACCTGCGTGTGCAGTATGAGGCCTCCCTTCTGCATCACAGTGCCACGCGCTGCTTGAACGACCCTAGCAGAGACCTAATCCACACCATCTTAAGGTATGAGCTCTGTGGTATGCCATCTGTGAACTGGGACTGGGAACACATCGGGGATTTGGGAGCAGGTCCACAAAGCATGCAGCTGCACCCAGATCCCTGTATTACAGCATCCTATCCAATGTGAAATTCCAGACCTTATAGTATGAAGTGCTTTGCCCCTCCTACTAAGAGGTCTGATCTGTGTCCTGCAGCCTTCTCAGCCACAAGGCTAGAGGGAAGTGAGGCTGTCTAGTATGCATACTCAATAGCCATGACTTAATTTGAGTATTTAGTAAGAACACATCCAATGTCTATGATTGACATGTCTGGCGTGCTTGATTCAGGATCTCAGTGAGTAAAGGCTGATGTTCACATTGTGCAACTGAGACCTCAAGGAGCTTTTTTCTTTCTTTCTTTGGCCACAGAGTGACTCTGCATTTGCACAGCTGCCAGACAGGCACTGAGTCAGCCCAAGAGAGAAAAATAAAAGATCAGGCAAAGGCAAGTCCCTTGTCCGTGGGCGTCTCATGCAAATCAGACACGACTCACACAAGCAGGCAGCAAAAGAGCATCCACGCACACTAAGCTTGCAAGAGAAGTGCAGATACCTCCCACTCTGCACTTTTCCAGACAGCTGTTCTGTGTAGAGAGGAGCACTTTAGTCATCATTCTTTTCAGCACGTCTCTATTCCTTGCAAGTGGACGGAATGATCTATTTTTATGCTCAGAGGTCACAGGGAGTAGGTTAACTCATCTTAACCCATCCTGGTGCTTTGTTACAAATTGGCTGATGTCAACTGTCATGGCCTTATACATCTTTCAAAATAATCCTGAAACTACCAAGCTAATACGTAAATCTGAATAAAGAGACAGTTTCCTACTAGCACTCGGCAACCCCCCACCCTAAACTTACATAGATTAATGGATCCTGACTCTTGAATCTGAGTTTATGACAATCATAAAGACCTATCTCAAGACATTCATTAGGGTTGTATCTCTAGCCCTATTAATACAAAGGATGATATTTTGAGTTATGTCACCCAACAGCCCACATGGCAAGGCATACTGGTGGCAGTAAGCAAGACGGACTTAAGGGCCTTGTGTGTGACTCAGTGCTGCAGTCCCTTGGACAGGTGAGCAGATATAATGGGTCACTGATGTAAAAAAGGGAAGGTCTCATCTACTTCTCCATCCTTCTCACTCCCATCTCTCTTGATCCCCGGCAAATGGTACAGCCCTCCCCTGTGACAGGTCTGGTCCTTTCCAGTGACTCATTCAACCTGTTAAGCCATCTGAAGCTTCCTGAAGAGTGCCTGACCTGGCACAATATAAGCAGTGGAAGCATTTACTTCCCAGCTGCCTGTTTGTCTGTAATTTGAGACACACAAACTACATGTAGTGAAATCACATTAAGTGATCATTCACAAAACATTTAATAATGCCAATGATGTATAATCTCTTTGTTCTCCAGTTTACTGCCATGCTAACAATGTCCTCTTCAAATTCAAAAGGTCACCATGAATGGGGAAGTGTGAAAGGGAGTGTTAACTAATGAATGCTGTAGTGTTGGCTAGCAATCTGTATAATTTTCTGTTGTCTTTCACTAGTTATGGGAAAATACACCACTGCCAATTTTTTTTTTTTTTTGCAAACTGATACCTCTTTTATTAGAGAAACTCAGAAAATTTGCATTTTTATAGTGCTTAAAAATATGGCAGTGTGTGAAGTTAAAAATTCTTGTCTTGCAAGTGTTCTTGAAAGGAAGAGAGTGATTACCAAAGGAGAGGGTACCTGAAACAGGATAACCTTAAACTGACCATTTAGATCTGTTTGCACTGCAGGTGAACTCAAGGTGATCAGTGACTCAATATATTCAGTGATTCATTTTATCTTGGTCAATATCTGCCAGAAAAAGTAAGTACTCTACTCTGGGCAATGCATTATCAAGAGTCACTCCACCTTCTCCTGCCATGTACTCACCCGTATTATTATTTCCTTGGTCTAGGGATTTGGGATGCCATTTAATTAGAAAGTACCTTATACACAAAGGAAACTAATGTGGTCTTAGAATAATTTCTTGTGGTAAAAAAATGTAAGAGAAAATAATAATAACTGTGTTATTTTGCCTATGTTTAAACTCTTAGACTCTCAAAAGAAAATAGTATATCTCTATTTCATAGCATTTTGTTTGTATTTACAAAAAATATAAGCAAAGGAAATCAAAATCAATTTCTTGAGAGCTTCACCAAGTTTCATGATATTTCTGATATCTAGTAATGAGTGGCATGCCACAATCTTACAATCTACTATTCTGATTCTGATGAAAATCACTTCAGCGTCAGAGCTATCAATTCCTATGTCTTGTATTGGACTTACATTAATGGAAAGGTAAACATAATCTGGTTATAGGAGTAAAATTAGTAATAATAACACAGGAGAAGAATAAACCTCTATCATATCTATAAAGCAAAAAAAAAATATCTACTGAAGCTACTTGCTAAGACAGTACTGTTTTGTCTGACCAAGCAATTAAAACTGATTTACTTTAAAAAGCACATTCAAAGACAATAAAACCAACTCACCTGTCAAGCAGATGGGGTAGGGAGGGCTAAAATCTGAAGCTAAAAAAAAATAACTTGAAATCTTAACCTGCACATCCTACTCTACACAGTAAGAATTGTGGTTAGCTCTAGCTGTGCACTGTGTTGAATCTTGTTTCCTTTACAGGAATTTCCTCTACCTCACTGTCATCACCCCTTCCTTTCTCAGTTTAGTTGTGTTAGGTTCAAAATTTCTGGGTCATTTTCTTGTAAAAAGAACAGGGGAAAAAGCTTTGGCCCCAGTAAAAGATCAAAGCCGTTTGGGTTCTAAAAGCTTCTATTCACATAGTGTGCAAAAATGCATTGGACCTTTTAGTTTGCTTCATTTAAGAGGAGTAAGGGTGCTACTAGATGGTTGAAAAAAGTGTGTAATATCCAAAATCTATGTAATACTGAGTAATATGCACTGTAAGAGTTGAGTTTGCCTTACCCTTAGTCTCCTCAGCTACTTTCCATGCCCACTGCAAGTGGGCATTATAAGGGGGCTGTGACACACTATTACTTTCTATCTGTGTCCTCCCAGTTAAGCCTTGTTGATTACCCAAACTCAGCTTTGGCAGAAAAAGAGAAACCCTGATGAATCTGGCCTGAGACTTGCCCCACAGACCTGCTAGGCAGGCAGAGCGCGTATGCACGGTCCAGTCCCTCTTCCAGGCTTCCTGTATGGGTGCAAAACCTGAAAAAGGCAGGCTGTATGGTGACTCAAACTACATAAGAGCATCTGAGAGCACACTGTCATCAATTCAGGCCCTAGATCTTTCTATTTTAATAGAGGTTATGTAAATATATAGGTTCATCTGTTTGCACCAGACTTATTTAAAGAAGAGTAGGACTTGTCTCTTCTTTCCTTCAGTGAAGTTCACTCTCTTTACTGCAGATTGTGTCAATTAGTCTATTTCTACAACAAGAAGCTAAAAACGGCTTTTTGCTGTATAAGAGGGATTTCAATGTTGCCTCTGTTCATATACACATTCCTTTATGCAATGACCAGTATTAATGCTTGATTCGTTCAGGTTCTGAGCATTTCAGGATACATGACTTGTATGCTCAGCTTCCACCATGTATTCAGCTCTCTGCTCTCTCCAGAACAGAGCCCACTGATGATCAAGCTTGGTGATTGTCTCCTAAAATATTTTCAGTACAAAATATATGTTTGCTTTATAAGTTACAAAAGAGTCCATTGTAACTCTCTAGATTTTAGTATAAAGAGTTAAGCTTTTTGAAGGTGTCCTGACTAGGGGGAAAAAAAAAATTACTTTCCTCTTCCCTTGAAGGACTTACAGAGTGCAACACAGATAAAGTCAAGCCCATGTTGCTTTCAAGCCAGTGGTTGGACTATCAGGGAGAGAAGATGATTCTTTCCCAAATATGTATCTTACAGACACAAAAGATACATTCTTCATTTTAAGTTCTAATTCCCATATTCTCCAAGTAATAGGTTTATTACATTCAAAAAATTTAGTAGAGCAGTCCAGCTGCTGGACCAGATCTTAGAAATATAACAGAAGCACAAGTTACAGAGTTTTGAAAGCCATGCTGCCAGAGGACTGAGTGGTATATCATACTAGTTACCATACTGGACAAAAATCTTGTCAAATAGTACCAAATATCTGTCTTAGCCTCTTCTCCAATCCACTCCTTCCTCTTTTGTAAAAGTAATGTATATGCTAAACAAGCAGCCTCACACACCTGTACTTCCCAGATTCATATTTATCCTTTGCTGCTAGAGCAAGTTTATAAAGGAGGGGGTAAAGGACCACTTCAGAATACCCTCTCTGACTTCTCTTTCTTCCCTCTCTCTCCTCCCCCACACCTTTGCACTCACACATTTACCATATTTTATGCTACAGCTCCAGGAAACTCTGCCTCCCCACCCCTGCAGAAAGTCAAGGTGATGGTCCATATCTTACCTTCTCCATCTCACTTGTGCTCAAGCATTCTGCCAGCCAAGAAGCAGGGGAGAAAACACACCATCTCAGCATGTATGCAGTGTAGCCTTATAATGCTGGGAGGATTACATCTCTTTAGTGTTCTGGTACTATTCTGGCTTCACAAATTTACACATCATCTCCTCCTCTGCCCAGCTATGGTTAACACCAAATGGGTAAGAAACTTTCCACTCCGATTAGCTTCTACACTGAATCAGTGGTGTCAGTTCTTCTGTCACAGGAGGTATCTGAACAATATCTAAACACAAACTTCTGTCCATTTTGTGCTAGGTTATACAGTCAGTGAAATGGCATATAGTCAAGGGTGGCTCATGGAGCAGTGGGGTAACATCTTTTACTTCTCATTGAAATAAGGGAAAGTGCTGTTACTTAGTACAAATTTGCTGCACTACAGTGTATTCTGCCTTGGGCATCATGGTGTAATATGGCTAGTGCCACAGAAGTACTTTGGATGTAATAACTGAATAGATCACTTATTGACAGAGAAAGAGCAAAGCAAATTCTCATTACTTAGGCCTTTAAAATCTTTTCACTGCCACAATCTTTAGTGGTTAACTACAAAAGATTGTCTAGCACCTCAAATTCCATGGCAATCCCTTCTTGCCTTCCTTGACAGTCTAGCCTGCCTACTGCAAGCCAAGAAACATAAAACTGATGAGGACAACCATTGCTGCATTATGAGTTTTCTTTCAGAAACTTACTGTACTCCAGCATAGAAGTAGGTAAAAATAATCTCCCCATTACTCTCATAGGAGACCTGACTGTTCTAATGGCTTTGATGTCCATTGTAAATTTATTCATGGTCACATGTCCTTGTGTGAATCCTATTCCTTAGCTTAAACAGCTCTTCTTTGTTCTAGTGCTTTTTCTTTTCCTGTATGCATTTGTTGATAATGCTCCTATTCCTTTCCCTGTTCTTTTTATGACCCTAGACAATTTAAGTTCTTTCAGCATCCTTCATACAATTCTCCTGGTGATCCTCATGGCTCTGCCTTGCAGGTCCTAAGGTCTCACTTCACTGGCAGCAGTTCACTGGTATTTGTACTGCATTGTTTGACGTTCCTTCATTGTGCTGGCAGCTGGTAACAATTTTGAGGTTCTCACAAGTTTTCACTTCAAAAGTATGAGTTCCTTCCTAGTAGCTGATTTTTTGCTGCTAGATCCCAAAGGCAGTATCTTAAGTGCTACATGAATAAATATGCTTAATATATCATATTTTAAGCTGCTATATAGAGATAGAGACATTGCTATCACAGTTTAGTTGAATATTTAGGCATTAGCCTCCAACTGAATGCCTGAATTCAGAAATGAGGTGTACCCATAATGAAGACCCTCAAGAGATCTCTTTTGCTAGGAATATTCAGATTATTCCTAGTATGTACTGACAGCTCTTCAAGAACAGACACAATCATTTCTGAATTTGCCCAATTATTTCTAAAAAGTCAGATTTGTACAGCATTACAAATAGTTTTGGAGCCTCTTATGGAAGTTCATTCCTTCACCATAGTATATAAACCTCTAACAGCTACAATTTTCCTGCAATGCCTCGTAAACAGTTTTGTAAGCACATATTATAATGAGGTCTCCAGCACATGACTGAAATTGGCTTAACTATAGTAATGGCCAAAAGAATTAGAGTAATAAACTGTAAATCTATTTGATTATCTTTCAGAAATACCTTAAGCCATCAGTGTACAGAGCTCTATTATTTTTTTATTTGATAGGTAATAAGCAACAAACATACTACACTGGACTGTGATATATCTTGCTGATGTACGTACTATATCTCACCAATAGAGACCAGATGGAAGATCAAACAATGCAGTATGAGACAAATCCCTGTGATGAGTTTTCTATGTATTTAGCTGAAAATGAAACTAAAAAATGAGACTTGTGGTCTATCTGCAGCTGCTTTCACCAAAGTTCAGGAAATTTGGATTGTTGAACCACAAGAAGATATGAGTTAATCAAAACTGGAAGAGATTCTTGTGGAGTCTTTTTTCTATTTTGTATTTTACAAACTACTACTCTTTCACTCAAGCACTTTATCTAATTATAGCTACTAAATCAGAAAACTATTTCCCAAAAATGCAATCATACTTTCTCTTTCAAAACACTGAATACTTTTCAACTACATCACAAGCATCTCACCAGGAATGGCAACATTTCAAACATTTTATTAAACATATATAGGATTTAATGATGTAAAAGTTGCCTCTTCCATGCAAGCCACACCATAAACATCTCCAAAAAGAAAGCCCTTTTTTTTTTAATTTCTCTGAGAAATTAATATAGACAAGGACAACTTTAATATATAACCACAGCTCTACAGTAACCTTCCAGGCCAGAATCATGTGTCTGTCCTCATATCTGCTAATCTTTATTTTCTTGCCATTTTTTAACAACCTTTGATGACCTGGGGCATCAATCTTCTGCTTTCTGGATGTGACACACAGAATTCTGGATCAATGTACACAAATCAACTGCATATTTCCTTTAGGTCTGATACGTCCAGCATACACTAACTTTGCTCTGCACACATAGTAGTCATCTGCCCAAGGCGCATCCCTGTTGGAGCGCTCCTGTTTGTGCTGTCTGCAACAGTTACATTTAACTTTTAGTTCAGCAAACACACTATTGACAACTTGCTTCTGCACGCATCTTTGTATTGGGTTTTCTGTGAGGAGTTTTTGGTTGTGTCTTTGGTAATGGGGGAAGGGCTATGGAGATGGCGCTTTAAGAAGCTACCTGAAAAGCTCCCCCTTTTCCTTTGTCAAACCCACCTCTGACCAGGGCCAAGCCAATCAGCGCCCCTGTGAATTCATGTATTTAAGGGGGTGCAGGGCATGCCTTACTCTCTCTGGCACCGGCCCTGACCAATGCGGCCCCAGGTGTGGATGGCACGGCCCTGGCCCTGCCCGACTGGGCTTGGCCGGCACCGACCACCACTTAAGCTTAAGCCCTGCTGCAGCTCCATCCCAAAAAAAGAGAGAGCCAAGAACTCCAGAACCACCAGAAGAGACCTGCAGCAGAGAAAGGAGTGGGGCCCGAGGAGAACAACTTTTGAAGAACACCAAGTCAGTTGAAGGAAAGAAAAGAGAGGGAGGATGAGGCGGACGCAGAACCCAGGTTCCCCTTTTGCAACCCGTGGTGAGAACCAGGTTGACTGGCCTGCAGCCCGTAGAGTTCGCCAGTGGGGCAGGGCCACGTGAGCAGTGGCTGCCCCTGAAGAAGCCGTGACTCTGGGCAGGGGGTGTGCTGGAGCAGTTCATGTGTGAGGGGAACTGCAGCTGTGGGCAGGCCCAGATTGGACTTTTGAGGACTTTCTCCCCTATGGAATGGGAAGGGCCACGTGGAAACAGAGAGAGACATTAGGCTGAGGTTTTTTTTTCCTACTCCTGAGAAGCACATGGCATGAAAACCGACTGCAACACCCCCACTCCCATCCCCCTGCACCTCAAGGCAAAGGGGGAGGGGGAAGGTGAAGAAACTGGGAACAAAAGCTGAGCATGGGAGGAAGGGAGGGGTGGGGGGAAGGTGTTTTGACTTTAAGATCTGGTGGCATCTCCCATTGTCCTACTCTGATGTTGGTAACAAATTAAAAGTGTTTTGTTTTTATTCCTTATGATGAGTCTGTCTTTTGCCTGTGACCTTTTTAAGTGGTGAGAAGCCCTCCCAGTCCTTATTTTGACTAGCCCTTTTTGGGGCATCGTGGTGCTCAGTTATGCACTGGGCCTAAACCACTACAATCTTCATTTGTTCTGCAATGTAACCAGCAAAACCACAGCTCCCTCTGTCCTCCAGCCCTTCTGCAATTCTGTTTTTTTTACAGTCTGGAGAGTGGTGGAAGAGCTATGATTTGTCCTTAAGATTGGATATGGAGTCACGCAGTTGCTTGGGGGTGAATTTACTCCTGTTTCACAAGTTCTACCTCTCATATCTCTGTAAAGAATGGAGATGGCAATGGAGAAACAAAATTGCTTACAGTAGGAAGAAATTATGGATATGGAACTTATGGCATTCATTTGGAGGGACCCCTTCACTCAAGGAATGTCTCCAGAATTGGTGCAGACACTGAAGGTAGGCACATGGACAACTATAATTCACAAAACTACATTTCCAGGCTCTTACATGGTACTACACTATTGTACTGACACTATAAACAATAGTCCCAACTCTTTCCAACATTGATGTTCAAATTATCAACAGACAAGAAGACTTCTTTGACACACTTTTTCTTCTAGCATTCATTGTGTGTGGTAGAAAGCAGTCAACCATGAACACCAAATAAAATGCAGACACAGACTATGCTTTCAGAGTTAGCACTATGTTGTAGTACATCTGAGAGAGACAAGAATCTTCAAGACTGGTGAATTACAACAGCTGTCTCCTCACTGATACCATCTGCATCCTCCTCTGGGAAATTATATATTCCAATCACTTGCTTGGATTTGGCTTTGTTTAAATTGTTCTCCAGTACAAATGTGATATTTATTGTTTGTGGAGAGCAGGTGTAACCACACTCTTGCTTTTTTTACATTGTTTTTTCTTACTGTGCTTGATTTTTGACACTTACTGCTGTCAGGAAGCCACAGATGTGGAGAGTGGGGAAATAAAGTTTTATTAAGTGCAAAAATGAAATGAAAAATGCAATATAAATTAATGAAATTACCATTACCTCAAACCAACTATCATGTGAATTCACTTATAAATTGACATACACATGATCAGGCAGATCAACACAACTACACTCCATAAATGTCATAGTAGCAACTTTTCCCTAGGGACTGGTAAAGAGAAAGCAGCCATTTCCAAGCCCTGATTAAAGTCAGTAATCCGGGATATAAGAACAACAGGAACAACATCTGGTGTTAATATGAATATGCATATCCTTAATTTCCTTTGTTTCCCAATACATGGGCCGTGAGGATCAGCTATAGAGATTAAATGACTGTGTCACGATACCATCCTGTGCAAAAATATTTACCCTTTGACAGATATTGAGTAGTTCATTGTACTACATCTGAAAGTCTGTTTTGCTGGCATTCAAACAACTTCGAAGTTAATGTTATTTAGCTTTCAACTTTCCTCATGTATAGTCCTCTGTTATTTTGTAAAACCTCAGTGCAGTCAAATTCCATATGGTCTCTCAATCTTCAGAGTACAGCTTCATGAAGTGTAGAAGGTATATGCTGTCACATCATCTCTCTAAGCTGAAGTGAGGGGGCATTCCAGGCAAATTCAACCTCAATTTATAGTAGCTGATTCTCATGAAGGGTAGGCTCAGTCCAGAGCTTTTAACAAATCCTGTGCACTATCTGTATTCACACATTTAGTATAACACATTTGACACTTTATGTTGTTAGGCAATATATTGATGAAAAACTATGTGGCTGAGGAGCAAGTTTAACACCTCAGTTAAGTACAAGGAAAGTTATTAACTTTTCTGTCCACTGTTTGGCTAAGAAATGGATGTGCCCAGTATGTCCGATGGCATTTCTGAAGTAGGGGCAATCAATAGTCCTGCAGGAGAATGCTAAATCTGTCATTATAAACCACAGGAAATACTGGTAAAGAACAGAACCTTGAGAAGAATCTGGAAATGTAAAGACACATGTCTACGGAGCTGAAATCCTCTTCAGTAAAAGCTTAAGCCAGAGAACAGCTTTTGCCTAAGTACCACACACTTCAATAGTACTTTAGTTGCCTGACAGAAAGAGACTTCTTGTAGTTGATCTGAAGGCACCACAGATGTATGCTTTATTCCTTTTTTCCTTTTCATCTGTGTGTTAACCTGGCAACTGTGTTGTCTTCATTTTGTAAATTCATATTTAGCCTTTACTTTTATCTGAACATCTGTCATAAACTATGTTTGATTACAGAATATTTGCCAAACAACAACATATTTCTTTCTCATGAATCTTGAGACATTGCCATGAAACCCAGCACTCCAATTCTGTTCCTAAGTGCACTGAGAAGGTAGCAGAGCTCCTCCACTACAGTTGCATGAATTAAGCACCAGTGTCAAAGAGATGTCTCCTCAGAACTAGCATTATTCGAATGCAAGACAATGATGAGAGGCGGCTGAGCCTTGATGGTGTCCTATCAAACTGACAGAAGATCTTGCAAAATGCTTCTCCATTGATTTCCCTCCATTGGTACTAGAAGGAAATATGGTTTCATTTTATCTCAGAATTTATGTCAGATTGGTATCTTCTGTCAGGTGGATAATAATAAGGGAGGATTAACATGTGTTTGAATGGCGTTACTAAGTTTATTTTAAAAAAGAATACTAAGTACAAGTGTTCCAAAGAGTTCAGAGAATATAAACCGAAGATCTCATTTTCACATAAATCCCTTACAGCCCTCAGCTCAAGACAGCTCAGGGTATAATGTAGATATCAGTGTTCACGAACAAAATACTATTTTCTCTATCCCATCTCCCACTTCTCCCTGCCAAAATGAGCATTTGCAGTATTCTCAGTGAAACAGGAGGATGGAAACAGTCTTTACCATTCCTCCAAAACACTCCCACTTGTCTTGTCTAGACCACATATAACTCAGTAGTGAATACTGTTAGCCCAATCAAATCTGCTTTACTTTTTCTAACCTCTTCTGCTTGACATTGCCCACACCCTCTCTTCCACAAGCTCTCTAGGGCAGGAGCCATTTGGGTCCACTCCCAAGCAGAATCATTAGGAAATATCAAAATACAAAACCAAAAGCATCCAAGTAGTAATACTTTGCAAATATTGATATATTTATTGAAGAGCCTCAAAAAGTATGCAAGTATAACTAATACCATTCTACATTACTGGAAACTGTGAAACCAAAATGTTTTGCATTGTGCTTCATGCCATGTGGTAAGTCCTTAGCAGAATTAAATTTCTGCTCCTGGTGCAGACTGCCGAAGAAAGTCTCTCTAGTATGGCATTCAGCATTGGGGTTAACATTGCCTAAGCCACTGTAACAATTTCTGCATTCCTCTCAGAACTCAGACTCCGCATTTTATGAACACTATCTTTCCAATGTAAGTGTGCAGTTCATGTTTTCTATTAGTTAGCAAAATGCGCAGTTTTCTGCAGTATCTTCTGCCTCCAGAATTGTTATACGATTGCATTGAAGTCACAGCTCTCAGTCTGTGATTGAGCCCCTTCTGAGCCTAACTCAAGGTTATTATTGTGCCCTTTGGTGTTTATCTTAGTAGGTTTTGCTGGCATCAGGTACCGAAGATTCTTCCAAAATCTGGAATTCACAGGAAGGGATTTATCCTTTTTCCACTTCACAACCCTCTTTGATGGTAAAAGCGATAGTGATTCTGGTAAGAAATTGTAGTCACTTATAGGCATGTATTCAATTAATATTATATTAGTTTTTCTTTCAACTAGGGCTTTATGCAGTCCACTCTCAAGTTCGTATATGGCTCTGTCAGAAACGTAGTTCTGGCTCAGTATAATGATTAATCTTCGGCTTTTGTCAATGAATGAATGGATATCATCAACAACTGCTGCAAATTGAAGATAAATGTGTTATTAAACTAAATTGAAAGGATAGGCACTGAATCGACTTATCCTTTAACAATCACACATGTATCAAAAATGTTCCCCTTATAAAGTGACAGCATGTAAGCATCCTATACCTACAAAAGGATAGCTACCCTGGCTACCCTAGACAGCTGTCTATCACACAAATAGAAGATGACAGCAAAATGTATTTTTCCTCCAACCAGACATCTCTTTGCTCTTTCCTAATAGATACCATCAGGGTGATTCCACAGACAGTCACCAACAGCAACCTCTCTCCAAATATTCAGTAACCCACAGGTTACTCCTTCCTTTATGCCACCAAATACCCAAATACCCAAATCTATTGCCAGTAATCCAAGGTTGAGAAGACTAGCATGTGATGACAGAATGAGTTCCAACTGTGTTTTAGATCCATGACTTTTGTCATGACAAGTGATGAATTAAGTCAAATGGTGATACACTTCAAACACTCATGCAACAAAATGAATCCTTATGCACAACTTCCTGTGCTTGCTTCAGCACCATGGGACAAGGTCTACAGAGACCAGAGATCTAGAAAACACACCTTGTAGAGAAAGGCAAAGGAAACTGCAGGAGTTACCTAAAGAAGGGGAAACTGAGAGGAGGAAGAGGAGGTTGGCAAGGGTATTACAACACACCAAAGGCACCCGTAAATAGAAGGAAATGCTCCGTTTTCCATATTCACAATGGATCAGACCACAGAAAAGAAAATAAGCTAAAACCATTGAAAGAATCAGATTGAATACTTCAGAAGGCTTTTTATTAATGCTTAAGAAGAGAGAATAAGTGGGAAAAAATGGCTTGTAAGAGCTGTGGCACCTCTCAGGTTATAAAACTATGTCAGGAATGGATACAAGGAGACAAGTTCCTGCCTTGTGAAGGAGGCTGACTGACCTTATTGTTCTGTGTTTTTAACAATTAAATCCTATTCCTCAACTAGATCTTTGGACTAAATGGAACCCCTCCCAGTATCTTTTTTCCAAGCATCTCCAAAAGGCCATCTATCCACAGGCCATTTAGAGAAACAAAATTCCATGTTCTCATTTCTGTTTTGTTATGACACCCATTACATTCACAAAATGTTTTCAAACACCACACTGAAGATACAGCAGACAAGTTACCTGAAAATAACTAGTACCAGAGACACCAGCTGCTCTGTGCAGTAAATGTGAGTTCATTCATAGGCGTCTGCTCTCAGCAAAAGCAGAGCAAGAGCACTATTGCTGTGAAACATCTGACATCTTCTGTGCTCTCACCTTAACTTTCTCCATGCTAGCTTTTTCATCTTTCATCTTGGTTCTGTGTAATTAAAGATATGTGTGTGTGTATGTAGGTGTATATGAATTCATAAATATATCTGTAAAATATGTAAAACATGTGCGCAAACTTTGCATGTACACAGTCTAGATTAAATTTAGCATTTCAATGCACAACACATTTGACAGAATTCCTTCTAATTACAGACTTCTACCTTTGTGTGAAAATGATGTGCCTATCTAATGACAAGAATATTTAATAGACGTACCTCCTCCAGCGGACACATCCCTCTCAAATATACATAACTTGTATCCAAAGTTTTCTTCTAATATCATGGGTAGTATCTTCAAAGCAAATTCTCTCTCTTCTGCAGTAGCAGAAATGCAGTCTTTCAGGTAAGACACAAATGCATCATACTCTTTTCCATCTGGAAAGAAATCAGCAATTGTATTCTTGTAGCAACCATTAGAAATACAGTATCTGATCCAACATTCTGGTTTTCAAAGTTACTGTCTCAATAGCAAAGCATCTAGAAATTCTTGCTCTTTCCTTTGATACCCTGAACAGTCTTCAAACACAAAAAAAAATCCTAAATAAATTTAAATTTGATACAAAAGATTCTGATTGCATTTAGCATATATTTCAAAATAACATATCCTTTCTACATTAAGGTTAATTTAACTAGTTAATGTGACATCTGTGATGATCAAGAAAACAAAGGGAAGCAAAAAATACGTCTGTAACTTGGTAAGAATGCTATTTAAGTGATATTGCAGGTTTCCACATTTCTTTTACTCTTTGCCTAAGACTATCAAGTAGTTCTGTAAAATGAGTACTGGCAAAAGAGGATAAACCAATTTATTATTTTAATTATAAGAGTATACCATGTCTGGTCATGCTTTGGTACATAATTTACAAACACAAAATCCAAGACCAATTCAGAGGCCAGGTCTACCACATTGAGCAATATCTAATTGCACCTTGCCACAGAACAACTATCTGGATAGGTACAGCATGGCACACTGTACTTCTTTCCTTCCCTTTCTGGATTCTTTAGTACATGTGGTTCATAAAAGAGAGCACAAACTAGCAGCCCAGGAAACCCAACTCATGCAAGGACTCTAGGAGTAGAAAATCCATTGCCTGGTATCAATCAGTTCCTCCAGGGTGGCCAAGCCCAGGTTCTTGGAGATCCTCCCTGAGACCCAGTGTACACAGTGATAGCTAACATCAACAGACAGATAAATAATGCTGGCAGGCATAGGTGACATCCACTCATTACTGAGAACTACTGTTTATTCAAGTCATATTCAAGCTGATTTAGAGACTTGGGGCTAAAAAAACCAGGTAGATATACACAGCAAACTTTTTCACCACAGTTTTCAGAAAAATTATTCCCAGAATTGGGTAACTATCAGGCTTGCTCCTTAAGTCAAAGTCACAGTGATGCTGCCTAGAAAGATACCAGTAGTGTGCTCTCCTGCTGTCCTTAAGCGCATTTAGAGACAAACCTATGAACACTGAAATGGTCTTTACAGTCAAAGAAGCATTTTAAACTGCACGTCACTGAAGGGCATCAGTGAGGCGAAAATTAATTTCTGTCGATGCCTATCTGACAATTGCAGAGTGCTCGTCGTATTTATGGATAGATAACTGTAAACTCCTCCACCTTCGTCAACTTCTGTGATGAAGAATATGGCAGAACAGAGAGCATCTGAACACCATCTGACCATGTCCCTTCCATTACCTGCTCCAGAGGCAGCTTCTTCGCTGTGTTTATCTGCTGTTACTGCCCCAGGTGTATAACAAACTCACTTTAGCACCTGACTATCAAGTTCTCTTTTACATATTCTTTGCTGTTTCTGCTCACAGAACCCCTGGATTTATTTTACCTCTTCCTCAAAGATGATCGTTTTATAGAAACTATTTTTTAATTAATACATTTATTTTAACGTCCGTATTAGCCAAGTCATACCTCCAGCAGTGTCGTCTCTTCTGGATATGTTCCTGTAAAACAGAACTAAGTCGACTCTAAACATCACACAGACAAACACTACAGCTACAGTAACACATGGAAACAGTACAGCAAGGACCATCCCAGTTGTAAACATGTGCACAGGCAAATCTCGGGTGTTCCCTGTGAAACAGAAACCCAGAAAATCATAGACTTAACAAAGATCTTCATATGACAAGATTACTGTGTTTACCACTGATGGCATCTTAAAAGCACCCCAAAAAATCACAGTGTTGATGTGAATCCTTTCCTGCTAGTACTTCAAGCAGAAAAACAACCTGGATTACTCTAAAAACTGGAGAAACAATCTTACACATTTACACACCCTCCACACACACAAATAAACTGTATGTGAGATCAAGACCGACACTACAGATCCTCATAGAGATACAGCATCCCAAATTGGTGGTCACCCACTTTTATGATGAGTTATCTTCAAGTTCTTTATTATTTCCTGTTATTCTCTACCTTTTGCCCCTCTCAGTCCATCCATAACAGTCCTTAATGACCCCTTTAATCTCTTTGGCCAAGATGTTTTTTTAATTCTGCCTCTAGTCCCTTTCAGGCTTTCTTTTTTATCCCCTTAATTATTATTCTGTTATCTTTGTCTTTTTAGTTCCAAATCCAGATTTTTAACCCTTAAATCTTTGTGAAGTCCTTATGAAGGCACTGTCACGTCATGGTTATTGTAGTCTGTATTTCACTTGCTTTATTATATGCATCACCTTTTGACTACTTTACTTTCACACATTTCCTCCCAGTAAAGCTTGGAAAATGGAAAACAAGAAGGGAATGCCCATTTCCCATTATTCTTTTGGCTGTCTGGACTATAAATGTGAAGTACTACTACATAGTAGAGGTCAGCTTTCCATAGCTGAAGGGATAGAAACCCTGACAAGACAGAAACCATCGACCAGAACATTTCAGGCATTATCAAAAAAACACACCACAAAAACAAACCAAAACCTCACCTTTTAATTTTAGAAAGAGCTGCTTAATAAGCAAAGTGATCTAAACAGTGGATTCTGGGCTGCAGCAATCTTTGGGTAGTTACACCCTGTGATCCCACCAATCTGAGGAGTAGGAGAGCACAGGGAATGCTCTATCGTGGGATCTAATAAAGTGTTGCTCAGGGATCTGCCAGACAGAGCACAGCTCAGCATCCCCCAGCTGTGTCCACAGCAGCAGCAGTTGAACTATGGAGCCCTCACACAGCTGCTCTAGCAGATGTAGCAGCAACCTCTGCTTCCCCTGCCTCAGAGCAGGAGGAATCACCCAGGGGGTTGTTAGGTCCAGCACTTAGATGGACCAGGTCCTTCTAAATCAGTAACCTGCCCTCAAGATTGAGGAGGCTGGCACGGTTAACAATTACGTATGAGAAGTATGATTCATAGATTATACCCTACCTTTCTTCAGTTTCACTATTTTTATTTGTGTTCTTTCATCAACTTGCAACATGCAGGTGAAATTATGGTGCATGTCCTCATCTGTTACTTTTTTAATCCGTAGTAGCCTTGTGGCATAGAACTTGTTTCCCAACCTGCAACAAGGAATGGTGTTAGCAACACTATCTGTACAGAAACATACAACAAACTGAGAGGCAGATATTGAGAAAAAGATTCTAAAATAACCTCAGACTGAGGTTTTACTGAATTTGCAGTTCCACAAATTGCAGGACATTATCACATACAAACAAAAATGCAGTATTTTCAGGAAACCTACTGTAATTTTTTAAACTCCTCCTCACATATTGAAGGTTCATTCTCGAGGATACCTGTGCATTTTTCTGGAAATGTTTGATTAATTAACCAGTAGAGGCTGGCATCTTCTTGCATATAATAACCCAAGAAACCTGTGCAATTGAGTACCTCTTCTTTACCTAAACAAAGGATAACATGAGAAGATCTAGTCAGAAGTAGTATTCATGTTCACAATGCAGTAAAATGTCAGCTTTCCAGGCGATGTATCCCATGAGTTGTGCTCCTTCTGGGACTTTGTAGCCCCTCCACAGTTTCATAGGTGTTCCACCTGCACTGGTGATGGCTTCAAGAATTGTGCACAGGGCTCTGTTGCACCCTGTTGCAGAGTGGCCGCCATCCATTGCTTTCTCTGTAATAAACTGTCACATCCAGAAAAGTTTCAATACGGCAGAGAATTTCAGGCTTTAGAGAACTAAAGGGAGTTGGACTCCATGATCCATGTGAGTCCCTTCCAACCTAAGATACTATACGACTCTATGAACTAAACTGTGTTCTGGAGGCAGAGAACAGGAGAGGACAACCTATCATCAGTGTGTAACTGGGACGGGGAATTACCACCAATTGATTATAATAGCTAAACTAAACACTATTCCTCAATAAAACCAAAACCTGTTACAGCCCCTGCTGAAGTCTCACAGAAGAAATTCTCATCCCAGCACCACACCTGGAAATCAGCATAATCCTGAATATATGAACAAGTCACTTAGTCAGCTACTTTTTACCATTTCAAAGCACTAATGAAAAGCATCAGGAACCACTCAGTAGAGCCCTGTGAAATGTAAGAAAGAGCGAAACCAAAAAGACAACTGTACACTTGGGAAAATAAAAGCAGAAGGCTGCAGCTCTAGAGTGTGAACTTTGACAATTTGCAAGGCATTTTATTTTAAACGTTGTCATGGGAAGTTTGACCTGAGGTTAGTTGCAACTTTACACCATGATTTCTAGGCTATGCCAGCATCATTTCTAGAGAGCACATCCAGAACACCCTTTATTAAGCCACAAAAGATTCATGTTAGTTCTTGCCATCATGCACAAATGCTTTCCCAGTAAGCAAGGCCTGCCCAAGAATCCTCTAAGGGCACACATCATAAGCTGGCTTCTCAAGATTTCTCAGACAGGATGCTTCCAGTGGAACTGCTTAAGAAATTTTATAGCAGAATCCAGCTGAAAATCTTCCTGTCTTAGATTTGGACCTTACAAATCCAAATTGCAGTTGCACAGACTGAATCACAGACCTAAAGTTCTAGTAACATCCTACCTGGTCACTCGAGCTTTTTCACCATTCACAACAGCTATTTTTGGGGGCATATTACAGAGCACCATCTAAACAATGACAGGTTTGAAAGACCAGGGACCTAGTGCATCCAAAATTTCCTTTGCTCTCCACAATGCTATCTGTTTCATCACTCAATGTGTAGTTCAATGACCTTATCCAATGACCTTATCAAGACAGATAAAGGATGTAAAACAGGTGGTTCGTGATCATTTGATGCTGAATCCTATTACCTTCTAGGGGTTGGAACAAGCACAGTAAGTGGGAAGGGCTGTGTAGAAAGGGTGTACTGGGAGGTTGGGAGATGTGAGGCATCCTAGGATTGGGGTACTACCATTGGAAAAAGGACCTACTACCTGGTATTTATAGGAAGAAAGGAAAATTAGCATCTGAGATCCTGGATGAGCAAATAAGATACACACATGAGCAACAGAAGAGGTAAATATGATTTTTCAGACTTGGAAAAGAAGGACTAGGTAACCAGATGAGAGAAGCCCTCAGGTACAGGAGAGGAAAAAGACAGGTAAATTTATGTTTTTACAAAGTAATTACAGCCTCAACCAGAAAATCCTGGGTCCCATGTAACAATTTGTGAAGCCTGCAGACCATGTTATCTAACCGGCTCCCAGCTAGAAGCACAGTTAAGGTCTTGGCTTTTGACAACATAACCAATTCTCTGCAGCAGAGGCAGATCTGCATACTTGCATTGCCAGGACTGTCAGCCCTCACACTCCTCCTTTCCCTGCAGAATAACATCCTCAGCTGCATCAGGTATGAAGAGGATTACTCATTATTGCTGTTTGCCAAACAAACCAGATGTCTCTCACACACAGCTTGGTGGAGTTTGCTATCTACAAAAGAAAGGTTTACAATCACCACCACTTTCTCTTGCTGGTCATCGCAGCAACCTCAGCTTCTGCCTCTGTAAAAGGGTACATTCAGTGTACTTGTATACCAATCGTGGAATACACTAGGCAAAACATAACTAAATGTGAGGATGGATCAGATCCAGGAGGGTACACAGAGAGTTCTTACTTTGATGGCACTTAGCCAGACCATCAACCATAAAGGTAACAGGACAAAACCATATTTATGCAGTAGCTACCACAAAGATTCTTGTACTAATTTCATACCTATTTCTGTTTCAATTTCTTCATCACGTCCAACTATCTCCAAAGTTACAGCCTCTGGTGCATCTAAAATACAAACAAATATTGCTATTGCAGTAATAGTTTACTTACCACAGTAAAAATTACACCTTTGCTTTATTTCTAAAAATAATAACATATATTCCATTAAATTCAAAGAACAATATCTGGACTTTGGCATTACTGAGTAGTTTAAAACACAGTATGTATTGTTGATTTTTTTCATATGCATATTTACGCAGAGCACAATTTACAATGGTTCGAAAGGCTCTTTCTCAAAACTCTTACTAAGTTTGTATGACTTACTTACTGCAGCTGATTTTGAAAAAAATGAACTGCAGGGAAAACATACTAATCACATTTTCAAAAATTGGTAATATGCCATATAAACTTCTTCTACTGCTTTTTTATTTTAGAAATTACCGCAAAATAGTTCTGATTACCGGATTTTATCACTCTTGTTTGTATTTATCTGAACTTATGAGAACAAAAATTTAAAATCTCCATAACAAAGAGAAGCGAAAAGCACATTCCAAAATTTTAGAAAGCTTTTTTACCTTCTTCTACTACCAGCTTAATTGTATTTGTGCTGTGGTATACCTTTCCTTCATGACTGATCAAAATTTTACAGGTATATATCCCAGAGTGCTGTACTGTTAAGGCTGTAAAATCCAGTTCACGCTCTGTTTCATTTTCATAGTTCTTGCAGTCCTGCATCAATAAAGACAGAAAACATTATTCAGTAGCAAACATACATTCAAAACCTTAAAGAATTGAAAAAATATTTTTGAAACAAAGTGTACCATAACTCTTTCATTATCTCCATGATATCTATCTGACTCAAAGGAGGGGGGTGACCAGTTTTCAGTCATGGTCACTTAAATGCAACATTTGAACATTTAACTGATTAGAAGTTGAGAGCACTGCAATTCTAAGCAACTGAGTATAAAAATATTGTATCAGAAATCTAAATGCACTCCTCTGGGGATTTTCCACAGTGATGGCTTGGGTCTGTAGATATCACCTGCTTGTGGCCAAAAGCTGTCTACACTTAGGAGGAGCTTTCAGGTTAAAGCAAAATGCCTCAACAACAGGGAAAGTGACCATCTCACAGGATGACAAGAGTGGGAAAACATTTGTTTACACACCCTCCTCCCCAAAACAAACTCTAGTTTACTGGTATGGTTTGGGGTTTTGTTCTGTTTTTTTTTTTTTTTTTAAGTGAATTGTCCTATGAAAACATAGCAATATTTGGTTCTGGTCTGAATTACCTTAGATTGATAGGGGAAACAATCAATGCTGGAAATTTCTTGGACTCATTTGCTTACTACTAGGCTCTGATACAAAAGACATATGTGACCATACCTGTTTTATCTATCTTAGCTTAGGGTATGATAGGAAGGCTTTGAAAAATTTCACCCAATCAAGTGCCAAAGGATATTTAGGTACAAGGAGGGCTACTTCCTCTGTCTCACACAGTGTTAGGCATTAAAATGGGGTATGGTCCTTTACCGAGAAAAACATCCACCTACGGCCCTGTCCTTCAATGGTCCTATCCTCCCAAGCCCCAGAGGACAAGGAAACAGGGCTGTGGCTCATTCTGCCAGGCGAAATCTAGATGCCCATATTTAAGCTGTCAAAATCCTTTCCCAAAACTGATTCAACACAGAGTGAACACTGTCTGTTACTTCAATCAGGACACTTGAGAGGAATAAGGAGCACTGGTCAAGGCGATGCAGAGGGACAGACCAGGTGGAAGAAACTTATTCAGGGTGTTTCACTCAATAGTCGAGCACAGCACCCAACAGTTACAGGTGCTTACACAACTATCATCTATGCTCTGGCAAAAGCTGGTAAAGAGAAGACCGGTGATTTTCCTAAAATGAACAGAACTGGATCTGTTACATATTTTGTAAAAAGTGTTCAGAAGCAGCAAAACTGAAAAGTTTGCAATTGCTTTACAAGCACTTGGCAACTGTAAATAAAAAATCATGGCACCTCCTTTACTGTCAGGATATCTGTATTAGCAAAGTAGCTAAACCAGCTGCTGCCAAAATCAGAAGACATCCGCATCAGATCTTTTACCATTCCGAACTACCAGTTTATTAATTTCAATTACAGGTACATTTTTCTTACAAATCTAAGAGAAGAGGAAAACCTTCTTTTGTATTTCTATCTAAAGGGGTTTTTTTCCCCTAACAACCTGAGAAATTAAAGCTTTATAAGGTTTGCATGTTTCTAAAAATTTGTTTGTAATTAATTTTTCCTGCAATCAGATGTTTTGTTTCTATAGCCAATGATTTGAGTGACACTGTTTCAGTAATTACCTTGTACCACATTATGCTGTCATTTTCATTGACAGACAAATCACTGCATTTCAGTGAATGACCAGTTCCAGCATTTTTAATTTCTGTAGTTAAATGATTTTTGTTGAAACAGCTGCTTTTATTTCTTTCAAGTACATTCAAGGTCCACTTCTGAATTGTGAAATCTTGTTTTCCATTGCTATTAAAAAAAAAACAAAATCAGTTTTCAGAGCTTTTTAAAGGAATGTAGCTTAGTGAGTTACACAACAAAATGAAAATAAATTTTCTAATAAATACATCTGTTTGGTAAAAAGTACATCTACAGTGACCTAATTATTTAGATTCCCCTTTATTACTTTTCCAACCCCAAATACGTGTTATTTCCCATAACAAAAGAGATTATCTAAACTAAATAATCTATCACAAAACATTCGATAACACAATTATAATTATGAAATATGACAATATATGCTACATCAACCAGAACAAGATTACAACTATCTGTGGCATCATGTGTAGTTAAAAGTGAGCATAAAAGAGGTTTAGGACCTTTAATCAGCGAGTGATTTTGCAGGCTTAATCTCCTATGTATTGCTAAAGTTTAAAGCAGTAACTGAAACATGTATTTGTAAAATATGTCAAAAATAAGATGGGTAACTCTGCTATTGTTCGCAAAGCAACACTATTCATTGTCTGATACTGTACAGATAGTCACTGGTATTTTGGAAATATTTCTAAACTATGCAAGTCTCATGAATTATAGAAGCACTTATGGATTCAAGCACGTCTGTAAAAAAAGGCATTTTGGAAAGGATCAATCTCTTTGTCTTTCAGTTTACACTCATCAGAGATCTACAGTAGCTGCCACTCCAGGTTGACTTAAGAGCCAGGAACTACCACTGCTAAAGCAGTCATCACGTCCTATGTAGTAACTATAAAAGGTAAGGTGAATATGCTCCAAAAATGCCTCTTTTGAATATCTAGGAGCTGAGCATTGTTATGCACTTATCTACTGTATTCTAACCACATATTCCTCTAAAGAATCAGATTATAGCTGTGAGTTTTTTCACTGCTGGATATGTCCAAATATACAACTACCAAGAGAAAAGAAACTGGAGGACTTCTGGATTGAGCTTGTCAAAGGCAGCCTAACTTTGGCAAAGTTACGGCTTATAAGAAAGTCATATGCTGCTGTAAATTAATGGGTCAGATTTCTCAGTTAATGCTTAAAGCTCTCATTTTTTACTGAAAAAGTAGGGTCTGACAAAGCAAAAGAATCAAACACAGAGCACTTCCCTCCAGTGTCAGCCATATCATCAGAAATATGTTTGAATTTTTCCATTTCCAAGAAAAGAAAAAGGAATCGTTCCCAGGAGAACTGAAACTAGTCAAGAATCATTTTGATGAGAAGGGCTAAGGGGACAAAGCAGATGAAATGGAGAAGCAAGCCTGATGATTATTGTAGGTTTAAACACTGTTCTTGACTGACATGCTTTTTACTGTTACAAGATTCAGAAGAACTATTACGACATCATTTACATGATTAATTTAGATTAAGTTTTGAGTTTGGGTTTTTTTTCCCTTTTTGAGCTTCCCAAACAGATGCATTTACATATTTCACTTATCCTCTTCACATTGTAACCTTTTTTCAGCCCATACAGGTTCTCCTTGTTCTCCTTACTCACTCAAGATATTCATTACTCATAGTTACAATTAACTATCTAAATCAAAACATAGTGGTTTGGTTTCTCAATCAGTTAACTAGGGTGTCATAAACAGGGAAAACCTTATCAGAACTTTTTCATCAGAGATGTACTCACATGGGTATTCACAGTGGGTGAGGTCCTCACCTATTCTTCAACATCACATTTACGCATTTAAATCAGAGTTACTAATCCCAGTCAACAGTGGGACCAGTCAACCGTTACCCTTTTAGAGTGCAGTTCATGTGACCTATTTTATATGCTTGGTTTAGGACGCGATAACTTGTGCCCCAGAAAGGCCTCTCTCTCCCTGACAATAAAGGTACCTAACATAAGTAGCTTAGGTGTAGACATAAACATTAGTTCCAATTAATTCCACAAACTCTGTATGCTTCTTTACACATCACACTAGCATCCGAATACTGCAGGAGAAACAATTATGGATCTAGCCATAAAATACATATGATTTTACTATCTAGATTCAGCAAATGGAAGAAAAGGATCAATAAAGCCACATGCTGTCCTCAGCACAGTTTGTTTTCTTCTGAAAACAAAAATTCTACCTTACCCAAACACAGATGTTTTCTTCTGTGATCATATTTGGTGAAATCACTTCAACGAATATGAGGACTTCACATGAAGTAGATCGAGATATTCTACCCAATAAACCAAAATCTGGGAAGGAGCAGCTCCCTTGAAGGTGACAAAACCACATCTGTGCAAACTTAGACGAATTTGGGTTATATAATTTCTAGCTTTCTGCTGTGTATGATTTTCAGAAAAAAAAAAACAACATTAAGTTGTATTGTTTGAGTTCCTACTGTCCGAGCTATTTTATTTCTATGCTGGTTTTCATTTGCTGAGATTCTTTACTGATAATTTGTGGGAAACAAAACCATTTCTGGCGTAACAGCCTTTCAACTTCCCTCACCAAACCCACCAAAAAGGAACAACATAAACTAGCTTGAGTCAGGAAAGGATGCAGGGAAGTGAAAGCCCTTAGAGAATATAAACCAAGTTTACTGGATACATAGCCAACTTTAAGTCATTCCTTAGCTATTTCACTGCAACAAGCCAGTGTAATCTCAATATTTCAATCTACTGCAAGAATCTGATACTCTGCCTTCCAAATTAAAATAATAATTGTTGATGAGTACATTCCCATTGCTTTCAACTGCTCTAAACACATTGAAAAAGTGAGCAGTACTGGGATCTTGAAATGTATTTTGGATCTCTCTACTTTCATTTTTTAAGGAACCTGTAATTTCCCTCAGTTTCAAGGTCACCAACACAGAGCAACCAGATGACCTGCGGAGATGCACTCCAAGTGCATATGAAATCCTTTATTTTCAACAGATGTTGCTGAAGATGGACACACTCAGGCTTACAGGTGATGTCTATTAATTCCTGAATTTATATCCCAAGTCTACTATACTAACCATCACACATGAACGCCTTAACACACACATGCACACACACTTTAGCTATCTATGCTATGTCTCAGCAGTACACTTCTGCTTCAACTGGAAAACATCTCATTCTTCTTTAAGTCAAAAATAAGTGGATAATATACCACAAACACATTGTTACATCATTTTCACCTCTCACTTCTTGCATATTGTCAGTTGTAACATATTAGGAAAAAAACCCCTAAGTTTAATTAGTTTGCAAAATCTGTCAACATGTGTAGTCTTACTTTTCCCCAAAACCTGCAGTATATTTAACTGTCACTTTGTTCCCTAAAACTGCCTAAACAGTTATAAGCACTCTAAAAATAATTTCCCATATAGCTTACAAATATGTATCTCTATAGCAAACAGTTGGAAATAAAAAAAATAAAAATATACTTAGAATGTCTGCTTTCAAAACCAAAAATTTAACTTCTTATAAATGCTCTGAAATGAAAGCAATTCCATTCTAATTGTCGTTCTTATTAAATCTATAACCAATTCAGTAGTCCACAAGAGCCTACAATTTTTCCCTATCAATAGAGACTCCTAAAAGTCCTCTGTCTCTACAGAGGACTGTTGCTGCAAATAATTTTCTGTATTTACTGAAATGTAACTGCTTTAATATGCTTGTGAAAAGTGAGAACCATCATATAAACTAAGCCCAAGACCTCATTAAAATCTCATGAAAAAAATCCCCTTATGCCTATTGCTCCAGTGGTGAGACCTGTGAAGAGTTCACAGATGAGGATCACAAGATTCTGGTATGTGCCTTCATTCTGATCCTAATAGAAAAATGAGTATTTGTATGGGCCTAACAGAAAGAAATTTTGAAAAAAAACAAAATACAACACAAAACGCAGTTGTTTCAGAGTGGCCAAAATACACTCTTTTAATTAAGTTCTTTTTTTTCTAAAATAAAAATTACTACTTTCAAAACTGTGTTTTAAAATGTAGTAGCATCATATAGTCTTAGAAAATTAAACAAAAAGCGGAAAATCAAAACTCTTGATATGAAAAGTACAGGTCCATGGCAACAGACAAGCCTATATCAGGTATTATCTAATGCTAACCTCTACACACTAAAACCAAGCAGCTGGCTTCACCTGTGCTACTTCAGACAAATATCTGCTCTCAATAATATACCACCTTTGCACAACCTTGCACAACAAAGCAGCCAAACTACCATACTCATCAACCCTAATGACAATTCTCTTAAGACTGGGTTCAACATACATGAGTAAAATTTTTCTCAAGCCTTACCTACTATTTGAATAAAAAGTGCCCTACAATTAAAAAGAAATCACATAAACCCCAAAGAAATACTCTACCAGCAGACCTCTCATTTATAATATTTAGCTTTTTTAAATAATATCAGTTAGATGATAATGATACGTGGAAAAATTAAACATGAAGTTTTCAGCTTCCAAGTTAACTTGGAGATGAAAAACTGAAGTCCAGCTTAAAAGTGTAAACTATCAAACCTGTGTCTGCAATGTTGCTGCAGAAATGTGGAGAGCATTTTTCAGTATCCGCAGTACTGTAACCTTTACAAACCAGGCAAGAACCTTAAAAATATTACCCGGAAAACTACACAAATCAGAAATATTACATGCAAAATAATGTGTTTAAAATTAATTATTGCTTCAGTTGTAAATGCTGAATTACAGTTTTGGTGCAAGTTAGTCAGAAGAACTCCATGCAGCAAACCTTTGATTTGGTCCTTTCGTCTTTCCTGGTGGTTTCATGAAGATTACCACCAAACAATTGAGGCCCACCCTTACTTCCCCTTTTGACTCATGATGTTCTACAATGGTAGGAAATCAAATCCAACAATTTCATTTGTTCTTTTAACAGCTGCAAGCATGCAAAAGATTGCACAGAAACCAGAGTTCAGCTATGCCACTCTTTGCTTATTACTTTACTCCACAATTAGACCACTTGACAAGCTTCATGGCATGAAATCCACTCAAAACAGTAAGGAAGAACAAGTCTGGTGGAGAAGACAAGCAAATGTTTCCTTTTACTTGGTAGTGGATAGAAAGGTTGCCTATCACTCATTTTGCTTGGGTAATTAATCACAAACCAGCAGAAATCCTACCTGCCTTATCAAGAGGTTACAGAACCTTTAAAAGGCCACATCTGCTTATAGCTATCTATAAATACTATAGGTCTGCCTGGATAGTGATTGTGAAACCATGTGGAAAATGACACCACACCTAATGTAGTTCCCTGCACTTCCTTTGTACGGATGCCACTAACAGTACAAAGCAAGAAAAAGAGGTTGGCTTCCTTAGAGACAAGTGCAAAGGCAGGATGCTCACCCACCAGTTTGTGTACCCACCTGTGAGTGACAGAGTAATTCCCAGAGTCACTGAGTTCAGCTGGCCAAAACTCCAGAGAATTCATTTGGGAAACAATTCTGTCTCTTCCTCTTATCAGTTGCTGTTTTCCAGCATTTTCTTTGTACCAGTTTACTATGTACGCTCCTTCCTGAAAATGTTCTTGCATTGACTCAGGATAACACAGGAAAAAATATTCCCCTTCTAACACATCAATGGAGGGACGAAGGGGACACAGCTTCTCTTCAGAGAAAGAGGTAAAAAGATACATTAGGAAACCAAATACTTCTTTCAGAACATGACATTAGCTTGGCCTTAAAGTTATATTCTGTGCCACTGGTCATTTATAAAGTTCTTTTTCAGCAGAGTGGTTTGGCAGTATTTATTTGCTGCAGCAAATTTTATTTCAGTCTAAGAACTCAGTTTTCCAAGTCTTTATTCTACCTTACCCAAGTGAAACCAGAAGGAAAAAGAGGATGTTAAAAAAGAACACTTCCCTAAGATCCTTTCATGTGGGTCCAACATTGTCCAAATCAAAAGAGCACAAACGGCAGCATTTGTCCTCACTTTACAGCAGCTGCCACAAATGGAAGAGGAAAGGCAAAATTCTTCACACATGATTTGACTTGACAAATATGGCTAATCCTAAGAACTAAACTGCCATAAAAGCAGAGATCATATGAATTAACATTTGCATTTTCTTATAATCTTAATTAAAACTAAGTCATTACATAGCTAGATTTCTTAAAAACTTCAGATAAGTTCTATTGGAATGAGACTATGTGTGTAAAATTTAATCTTAAAGTCTACTTTTCCCATCAAATTTCCCAAATGCATCTCTGCATACGGAAGTAATAAAAAATACAGAAAAGGGACCATGGTCTAGAATTAATAGTCAAGAATAAAATAAGCTTTCTGTCTCTATTTCCCCTGAGGTTCTCAGAGATTATTGTTGTTTAGCAATTATCACAACCACACTTCTGAAGAGCACAAAAAGCAGCAGACTGATTTTCTTCCTTGATGTGGTTCTTCATACAGCCATGCTCCCACACAATATCATCAGGTGTCTCCAGGTAGCACCTGTCCTGTTTTTATTTCATAGTTTTGGACCAAATGTCCCAAGCCTGGAGCCGGGCTGAAATTGCCAAAATGTTTAAGATTTTGCTCTTAGCTGCGAAATACAAAACTTGCTCTGCTCTAAGCAACTGTCAAGAAGACACCACATACTCAGCAAATATTTTGAAGGTTCGACTACCGAAATGAAGATTTATACTTACCAGGGGCAGATTCAATGATAAACATTAAAAAAAATATCATGAGAGTCATTTTCTTGAGTTACTTCTCACTTCTTCTCCAGAAAAAATGGAACTGAATTCTTCTTGCGTGTTCTGAAAGCCTGAGGAAAACAGATTCACAGTTCATCACAAGTGCAGTGAAACAGAGTCCTTTGAGCGTGTGAGCAGTGTAACTATTGCCTGGCACTGAAGACGGCTTTCCAAATGGGAAGTTACACATTTTTATCATAACAACTATTTTCATACATCCGATAATGTATCTAGATTTTTCCTGGCAAGTTTATTTTAAATTCATAAAGCACTGCAGGGTTTCCTTCCTCCATTTTCTTGTTCACTAGATGTATTTCACACTTCTGATTTAACTGACAGTTTTACAGAAGCACCCAAACTCAGAGCCCAAGCCAGTAGACATCTACCAATGGATAGGACAGTATTTTTTTTCTTCACAAAGAATATAAACTTTGCAAGACTGGATCTTGTAGAAACAGCTAGTAGAAACTTCTCTTGCCTTCAGTGAGAACAGCACAATGTAGATAGGTTGGATATCTTGATGGTTAATTTTGAGCCTGTTGGAAAATAATGAGATCTACAATTTTGTCTTACATTTTTGTCTATGGAACCAATAAGAACCAGCTGAGAGCACTGACATTTCCACTGAGGGGGAGGAGATGAAGTTCATATTAAATCGCTTCAGTCAACTGCACTTTCAAAGGCAAATGGAAAACATCACTAAGTAACACCAACATGGAGTATCTGCTCTGAGATATCCAACGTGGAGTATCTGTATCTGAGATCTGCAGAGCCAGTCCTAAGACCGTGCCTCAGTTTTGCTTACAAAACAGACAGATTAGGTGAATAATAAGCTCATTTCAACCTCTGCAGCCAAGAGAGACAACCTTGCTTAGCCACTGACTCAAACATGCATGGACAAATGAGACACACACACACACACACACACACACACACACACACACAAGACGTATTTCACAAAGAGCTGCCAAAAGAAAACTCATTAGCATTCCGTTTCTGTGGTTTTATTACCTAAACATCTTGCAATTAGAGAAAGTACATACTTACTACTGTAAGGTACTGTCCTGAGATTTACAGTTAGAAACGTCTCATGAGGTAAAGCAGCCAGAGGCAGAAGGCTACTGCATTTCCAGCAATATTCCAGAATGACATCGAAATGTGTAGTTGATCTCCTTCCCTTATTGTTCTCCTCAGTTCGTTACTAGTATGCCATCCTCTCATAAATCACTGTAAAGAGATGAAAGATCTGTTTCACATCCCCTTTTTCAGACTGACTGGTAGACAGATCCAGATTTAGAAAGCAGCTAAAAGAAGCTGGATACTGAACACTGCAACAAGCAACTTTAAAGAGTCATACAGTAAATTCACCAGACCTGGTTTCAGTTCCCTGCTACACATGGAGATTCAAACTGTTACACTTTACAAGGAAAGAAGGGTCTCTCATTTTCATTTCTTAAATTTATTTATTTTCATTTCTTTAATTTACTTTTCATTTTTTACCCTATCACATTCAGAAGAAATACAGCTGTTAGAGACTATGAAAGAATGAACCACTACATAAAGATAAAATAATTTATCACCAGATTTTTAATTCTAAATGCCATTCTTTCTTGGCACATTACGTCAGCATACAGTGGAAGTTTTAATGCATGCAGAGCAGAGCCCTTCATTCTTTTTTTTTATCAGGGATTAAAGAACATAGTATAATGCAAGCTACTTAGTAATAAACTGGTTTGAGATTAGTGCCTAATATTAACAAGCAAAACACAGATCCTTAATCTTACTCTCACATTGATGTTGAACCTGATCAATTTGTCTGAAATTGTTCTACTTCAGGCTAACAGTATTTACATTTGCGCCACATGGTTTGCATACTCTTCAATGAAACACTAGAGGCAGGAGGAGGCAGGGCAGTGGGGAGGAGAAAAATCTTTTTGGTAAAATGCAGATAATATAAAGAGGTTCTTCAAGGAACAGAATAGATTTTTTAATTTTCAGAAAGAAATCGAGAGATATTTTAAACTAAATGCAAAGATTTTCTGCCTAATTAAGAAGTACAGAAATACTCAATGGGCAAAATACTAAGGCAGTAGTGGGGACGACAGTTTCAACAGAAGAAGTACAAAAAAACCTTTATTTGTCTATAAGGCCCAAAGCGACAATGGCTTTAAGCATGTTTTTCAAATTTAATCCATGGTTAAAGCCACAGATGGGATTTTAATAATGAAAAATGGTTCAAATCATTGTGCCATTGTGATGCCAACAAAAACTTTAAACAAACTGAAGGTTTAAGCTCTGTAAAGTGCATTAATGATACCTCATGAAGTAAACAATTGTTTGTATTTAAGCATTATTACAATTATTCCTCATTCTCCTACAATCACCAGAAGATTTTGGAATGGAAAGGGGTTGATACATCGAGGTCATCCTCAGTTTTGTTCAAGTAGCTTGTTTTGATGAACACTTTTGGAAACCTAAAGGCATTGTGACTGCCCTTTTTTAAAATGAGCAGATTCTCCTGTACGTCAGGCTGCTTGAAGAAATATGTTGAGGTCAAGGAAGAAAAACACTTATCTTACCTTTCTAAGGATGGCTTCTTGTAGAATTTAAGTCTTTTTCAAATATCACCATACAGTGCATAATTCACGTAGGATTCATGAAGGAAACAAAAGGATCTAACAAACAGTCACCTTAACCATTCTAGGTCTAATCACCATTCTGGCAGGGTTGCTAGTTCTGGTTTAAAATGAAAATCCATCTTCAGTTTAAACAACACAAGTGAAGTTGTTTACTCACTATGCGAGTCTTGCCAGGTGGAAAGCAGACACAGAGGTAGTCTTCCAAACTGCAGAGTTACAATTTGTACTTATAAATCTTCTGAACCTAATTCATCACTGAAACAGAGAGTAGTCTCTCTCAATAAGTGAGTCAATACATAGACAGCTCAGTCTGAAAAACCTCCTGAAAAAGGAAGAGTGGAATTTCTCACTTTGTGAACTGACAACTGCAGGGAGGAAAACAGAAAAGGTAAATGTGAGAAATTCATTTTTACTAGCATTAATGGAAAAGTAATAGCAAATTACAAATATTAACTTTTCTAAATGAGGCATATGAGGGCTGATACACAACTGTTTTGGGAATTATCTTTTGCTGCTACCATCTACAGTAGCACTTAAGGAGCCTGCCCTGCTCCAAAGCCACCTAGGTGTGAGGGGAAAGGAACCGGGCACTCCAGGGATGGCGACTTTGCAGTGCCAGTGAGGGGCTGTGCGTTGAAATAAGCTCTTTTCATAGCAAAGTTATTTATGTCATCTCTATAATAAGGAAAAAGTAAATCTTGGGCCCGAGAGAAAGCCGGAGAGAGGTGCCCGAGCTGGGTGGCTTAGGGGAGCACAGCGCAACATCGTGGGCAGGGGGAGCGAAGGCAGGGTTGAGGAGACAGGCAGGGTTCGGGAGGGTCAAGTAGGCTTATGGGGGACAGAGAGGACGGCCCCGGGCAGGACCTGCCGCCTCCCTGCACGCTGCCCGAGCGGGTCTGGAGGGATGGGGCTGCCAGAGCAAAGCGAAGAACCTCCCCCACTAAATACACACGCGCGCACACCCGCAGAGATGCCCTGAACAGAGGCAGGAGCTCGGCTCCTCCGAGAGAGAGAAGAAAGAGCTGCCCGCGCACAGCCTTGCCACCCCCAACCCTCCTGTCCTCGTCCTCCTCCCCTAAAAAAACCTACCTGGCCAGAGGGCGGTGGCAGCCGAGGCGCTCGGCGGGAGCTCCGCGCCGCACCGCCCCTTCCTGCCCCGGGCTGTGGGGGCCCAAGCGAGCGCCGCGGGCCCGCTTCCCGGTTTTGGGCTGGGGTTGGGACCGGGACCAGACAGCAGCGCGGAGAAGGCAAGTTGAGGTATTATCGGGTTTACCAAAGGGTGCTGGGCTCTTACCTAGTCGTGAGTGAAACCCAGAGGTGCCCCCCGCCCCCGCCAAGCAAATTTTAGGAGACAGGGGTCTTACCTCTCACAACCTCCTGAAGGAAAAAAAAGCCATGAGAAGGTGATGTCCTCGGTTACCTTTAGATGAAACGCCTCCGCTTTTCTGCTGAATGCCTTTTGCGGGACTCTTTTTCCAAGAAGTGTGTTGGAAGTAGGATGGAGGTTTAGGAACAAGTATATTGAGCTAAATATAGCAACTGTTATCTCTGCTACAGCTTCCTCCCCGCCTCGCTGGCCAGTTTGAGAATGAGGATGTGCAAAGAGATAAACTGTATCCTGAAAGACTGGTATTCTGCAAAGACCTTAAAAGGGGGAAAAATAAAAACCTAAGAAGTCGAAAAAACCCAAAACCCTCACAAAATATGATCTGCAAGAAAAGACAAAAGGCAAAACACATGATCCTACAGAAAGATCTACTGATACTGTGATCAGAAACATCCCTATTTCATTGCTATTTTTCTGTGCTAGTAGCCCCTTTAGGGAGAGAGTAATGCAAGCTTTCAAGACATGGAACATTTTATAGCTCCATTACTGCAAAGGGGGAGTATATATTCACTGCTAAATAAGACTTCATGCCTGTATCTGAGCCTGCTATTTAGCCAAATGGTGATATATTGGAACTGTAGCTCCATCAGGGATTTCTGACAGCCGTATTTCCTATTTAAGTGCTGTTCCTGAGTAAATGTATGCTTGCTGCTATTTCATATGAATGGTTTATTTGATATGTACTGTGCAATGATCCATTATACTTCTAAATAGAGCTGTTTCGATAGCAGCAGGGAAAAATTCATCCCCTTAGGATTTCTTTTGCTTTCATATCACCCTTCTCATGTTCAGAAACTTGTTTAGTGACAGCTTTGATGAAGCAAACCCTGATGAGTTTTACTGTCTCATCTCACTTGTTTTCCTCATCACAGATTGAAACTATTGTATATAAAAGCAATCAGACCATAATCTAATGTAAATCAGGCCAACTTCAGCTAAGAATCTGACCCACTATGACTACTTTAAGAATGTGTACAAGGTACTTTGTGGTGGGTTTTGGTTATATGATTCAGTGCCCAATCTTAACACTTAAAAAAAAACATATATCATAAAGAGAATAATGATTTTATGCGAGAGTCCAAAATAATTTAACACCCAACAAATAAAATGGTAAAGTAAGCTGTCATTGGCTTTTTAGTTTGACAGGCTAAGTCTTGATGGTGACAGTTTGGAAACATTTTTTTAAATTATTCACTCTTTTACAACAATATTTTCCATGAGCTGTTCTCACATTCATTTACTTTCATATCCTTTTGAAATACTCTCAAGTTTCTGAACTTTCATCTGTGTTATAGGAAGTGCTGTGTTCAGTTAGTCCTCTCAACTAATGTCATAGTTAGCTCTGAGATATGTGAATGTAAATGAAAGAAGAATAAAGTTTACACTTTTTACTCCTCACACTGACACAATTTTAATGGAGAAGTCATAGCCTTGTAATAGAGAAGTAACTTGACCAAAAATTGGAGCTACAGCTCCAATTTTCATTGTGAAAATACCATGATGAAAATGAAAGTTTGCACTAATATTGAAAAACAGACTTTTGTGTGAAGCTCTGGCCACCTGACCTATCAGCTAGGGAAGGCCAGTTACTTCTCACATTTTTTCACGTCTTCCTTTCCATCCAACACACATAATACAGAAGTGTTAACTGAAAACCTAAACTGTGAAACTATTTCCGTCATAAATAGCAACACATCCAGCTCTTGTAACCACAGGCTGGGCCTGTTTACTTCTAGCTGGTAATAGCCCTTTTTTATCTACCTCTGTCATCTTTGTATAGCAGTTATGTTAATACTTAACAGAAGTTAAGTAATATTACATAGTTTTTTCAGCTTTGTCTGTGCCTGATATGAGCAAGTTCCAGACTGATAATGTGTCTGTTAGAGCCTCATATGCTTCTCAAAAGTTTTAAAATAAGTAAGTTGCACATTTTCAAGCTTTCCTCTACATCATAGCATCACAGAATAATTCAGGTTGGAAGGGACTTCTGGAGGTTGCCAGGTCCAACTCCTGCTCAGGGTATGTACAGCTGAGACCCGAACACCTCCAAGGCTGGAGATCCCATAGCTTCTCTGGGCACACGTTTCAGCATTTGACCATGCATATGACAATTATTTTTTTTCTAATATGTACTTTAAACTTCCCATGCTCTAATTTGTGCCAGTTGCTTTTTTGTCCCATTACTGTGCTCCTTTGAGAAGAGTCTGTCTCCATCCATTCCTTTTATCTTTCCATTAAATTCTTGTAGACAGAAACAGGACCTCTTGTCCTCTCCCTCTATGTCCTGTGCTCTTGGTGGTCTTTCCCTGGACTCATTCCAGTATGCCAGTGCCTCACTTGTACTGGGAAACCCTTGCAAATGCTGAATACGGGGGAATACTTACTTTCCTCAATTACATACACATGTAAGGTAGAGGTTGCAGCTGACTGCCTTTGTCACAAGCACACACTGCTGACTCATGTTCAGCTTAGTGTCAACCAGGACATCCAGTCTCTTTCTGCAAAGCGGCTTTGTCCTCCAGGGTTGTGGTGTTGAATGGGCTTATTCCATCCCAGATGCAGCACTTTGCATATGGGCTGGACCTTGTGAGTGTCCCATCAGTCCATTTCTCCAGCTTGTTTCCATCCAGAACAGCAGCTCTGCCCTCAGGAGGATAGTGTCAACTATCCTTCCCCAGTTTGTTTTTCTGTCTGAAAACCTGTTGATTGTGCAGTTTTACCCATTGCCAAGGTCATTAATAAGAATGCTAAACAGTAGTGATACCAGTATCAGTCCCTGAGGATGCCACTAGTAATTTACTGTGCCATGAGGCTTGTATACAGATTGCAACACATTGATCTTGCATAGACTTAATTACCACTGTTTTTCCACTCACCTTTGTCCACATTCATATATATTTCACCAGCAGAGACCATGTCAAGGCCATGTTCAATTCGTGACCGGCAGCATTCGGGGTTCTCCTATTGTCCACGACACACCTGGATGTGCATGATACACCTTTTGTAAATCCAGCCACCACCTTCTCCTTAATTTACTTTGAAACAGCTTCAAGGAGGATTGCTTCATAATCTTCCTAAAGCTGGAGATCTATAAAGACTGGAAACAGTTTTAAAGAATAAATTGCCATACATCAAATTCTTTAATATAAAACTAGGCAGGTAGCTCACGCTTTAAAGTGGGAAAAAGGAACACATGAGCACATGCTTCTGACACAACAGCTGTAGTTCTTCAGCCCTTGAAAGAGTCAAGAAGGTGTAGTTGTACATGTACAATTTTTTCAATACAATATACTATCAATTTTACATGTCATCTTCCAAACATACCTTTGTCCAACGCTGTAAGAAGTTAATGTTGCATACCCTACAAATAATAGCTTGCTCAAAAACTTGTAAAACCTTCTGAATGTTTCCTTCTAGTGGTCAGTCTCTTGGGCTTTGAAAACCATGTGAAACAAATATAAATAAAACTCTCCCTGCATTTGGCAGGAGCAATAGCTAGACTGGCTTTTCAGGACTGTGGTTTAGGTGAAGAAACCAGCATGTGTCATGGTTCATTGAGCTGTAGGAACATCAAATCCCAACAGTACAGGAGACCTCAAGGGCAAACCATCAAATACATTCACACAAAGGGCTGGGGTGTATTAAATGCATATGTGGGGAGGGCAGTATGTTCTATGTACTCTCTGCAGGTATCCTACTTCATATTAGCAGGAGCTGGTTTTCATACCTTGGAAGTCACCAGGAGCTTCACCACTGACATAAGTGTCAATAATTGCTTGCTCCTGTCCCTGCTATTTCTTTATTGCCAGCAATGCAGCATATATTTTCAGACTTGAAGTATCCAGAGTTAAGAATTTCTAACTAGGGCCATACAACTCTGACTGCAGTTATATGATAAGGAGACAGTTCTGTTCCTTCAAAATACTTTATTATAAGAGAGTCAGCACTGCATTCGCAGTGTCAGATTCTGAGCTGCCGTTTCCAAGTGATGTTGTATGGGTTTCAGGAGATTACAGCTGTATGCACACCCTGAACATTTTACTGGCGTTAATTCTAATGCTGTTCTTAAACTGATTTTTTTTCCAATTGGTCTGAATCGCTCGGTACCTGTTCATCCACTAGATGGCACGATGACTCCGCTCTGATAACAAGTGACAGCAAAGCTGCTCTCCAGAGTCACTTGAGGCACCAAAACCAGGGAAGCACAGAGCAAAAGTTAAGAACGTTAAATCTCTGTGTGGAAGTTCTAATTCAGCAACAAAATTGCCTTCTTTTCTGTGTAGTTTAGCTTTAAGCATCCAAACTGATTCCTCTATGAGCTTCCTATGGTGAGAGATTTTTTGTAGAGCCGACTGTCCTTCTGTTACTCACTGAGGCAGACTGCCTAGTGTATAAATTGTGAATTTTCTTTAAAAACACCTTTTTGAAAATTTATATTCTTTGCAAGTTGTATATCACGGAATCACAGGATGGTTGAGGTTGGCAGGCAGCTCTTGAGGTTATCTCGTCCCAGCCCCCTGCTCAAGCAGGGCCTCCTGGAGCTGGTTGCCCAGAATCATATCCAGAGAGCTTTTGAGTATCTCTAAGGATATCTCCACAACTTCCCTGGGCAACTTGTGCCAGTGTTGGGTCACCCTCACCGTAAAAAAGTGGTTCCTCATGTTCAGAGGGCACGTCCTGTGTTTCAGTTTGTGCCCGTTGCCTCTGATCCTGTCACTGGGCATCACTGAGAAAAGCCTCACTCCTTCTTCTGTGCATCCTCTCTTCAGATGGGAGCCTTCTCTTCTCCAGGCTGAAGAGTCCCAGCTCTCTCAGCTTTTCTTCGTAGGAGAGATTCTCCAGTCCCTTCGTCAACTTCATGGCCCTTTGTTGGACTCTCTCCAGTATGTCCATGTCTCTCTTCTACTGAGGAGCCCAGAACTGGACACAGGACTCCAGGTATGGCCTTACCGGTGCTGATGTTGCGGTAATGTTGTAAAAGTCTTTCACATTTCTTTTCATGCTTTCTCTTTAATACTACAAATGTGATAACATCTATAAAAAATACATTAATTTTAATGCATCTCTCAGATTTCTATACTAACCACCAAGGAATGCAAAAAGAAGTGAGAACCGCAGCATTTTTTGGTCATTATTAAAGTCACATACTCACCTCCCAGCTCCGTAAAAGTTCTTTGCCACTCTTAGAAACTATCCCTTTTCTTTCTATCGAGGCCGTACTTTCCACTGCTGGCAAACCATATTAAGAGTTGTTAGATTTTGCTTGTTATTATTTTCTCTTTTTTCTCTTTCTTGTCCACAAAACTTGATACAAAGGGAGGGTCGTCACAAGAGCCATTTAGGGGGATTGTTTTTCACCATCCTAACCACATGCCTGTCTAACAAAAGTCCGTGAGACAGCACATTGCAGAATAATTTGGTTCATTGCTGATCCCATGCACTTCCTCATTGTACCTTCTCCTCTTATCTCTTTCCAGCTTCAAAATTCATCCTGGACTTTTTGTTCCCCAGATACTCATTTATCATCTTTTCTTTCTCATTAAGTGCCCAGGATTCAAACTCTATTAAAAATTGATCTTGTAAAAATCTTGGAAGTGAACATTCTGTCTTGCTGAGAAGCTGCTTTGAAAAATCTTCATAGTGAAAAACAACAGGTTTTCCTGCCCTTACTCATGCCCCTGTATTAGTATGCTTTCTGTGAGAAGAAATGGTACTCACATTTGCATCTCAAAATATTCACTATCAGAAGAAAGTATAACCAGACATAAGGCCAAAGCAGAGCGAGGGGTTATAGTTGTTACAAAAATGCAGTAAGGTCTCTTTTCTTCAGTAGCATAAAGGAATGCTATCAGTGTAAAACAAAACAAAACAAAACCCCTCAAATTTTAAAATGTTATTTCTATCTGGAGATAACAATAGCAACATCATAGTCTGTTGGACTTGAAAGATTTAAATTTCCTCTTCGTGTAAGATTCATTTTAATATATGAAATACTAAAAATACATATAAATATATATATCAGTGTATATTTATTTCCCTTAATGCTCCAGGTTTTTTTAAATGCTATATTCACATCATACAAAAGAGCTTTTACTGAGGAATAAGAATAAGATTTCATGGCATGAGTATTGCTATTTATCAAAGAGGAATAAGTGGTGGGAAATATGAAAAAAGCACAACATTGTATTTTCTAGTTGAATAATACAGATTATGCTTTCTAGTTGAATAATACAGAAGGCATTTATGCTTGACTGACTGCATTAGAAAGATAAAGCAAACATGCAGAACATTCAGCTATTCAGAAGCAAAACTTTCAGGTATATGTACGAGTGTACATAGGAAGAGTATAGGTCCATTTTGTTTCCTGTGACATGCAAAATTCTGTACACAACCAAGAATCATTTATTTACAGAACTCCCACACCGATAAAAACTTCCCTCAGTTCCCCAGACCTCCTCCATCAGTTCACCTTATCGCTACACAAATGAAGGACTGAAAAGTGTTCAAAAATACAGCCAGACTTCCAGACTGTAAAATCATGTACCCAGTGAAAGGAAAAAGAGCTGCAGGCATGTGGTTCATCCTGATCATACCTGTATTTTCTTAGAGTCACTGTTCACCCGGCATTAGCTGAGGACGAGAACTTGGTTGTCAGTGGCATATGGTACCTCACATGTTTCCAGAACCTAGAATTGGATGACTGTGGGTGCACAGTGTGCTCCTCTTTCCATTTGATGGTACCTTGCTGCTTAATAACAAACCTGAGAGATTCCTGAAGCTTCTCATAAGTCCCAATGGTCTCCATTTCCAGCAGGATCACCTTTGTATCATTTTGAATTAGGGCACTGTGTAAAGCAAGGTGTTGATCATAAGCAGATTCTTTGCAATTAATCAGCTGTTGTGTTAGAAGGATGATCAGCCTTCTGCTCTTCTGCATCCTCTTCTCAATTGCACTGGCTGTATCTAGGAATGGACAAGAAAATGCTGAGACCCTGACATTTTTTTTAGAAACTCTCATGTGTTTAGGCACTTCATTTTCATCACTTTTTAACCAGTAATAATTTCTGTCTCGCTTCTCTCTCATGCAGTTTATTCATTAGAAAAAGAGCTTAAAAAAAAAAAAAGGCAAACCATAACAACAAACCACGAAGCTTTCTGTTCAGATGTTTCCTTTGGATGTAACATTAATATTTTCACTGCTCTTAAGAACTGTTAGGAATTTCTAATCCAACAACCTAGGGTCAAGTTCAGTTCTGGATTGCATCATTTTTTTTCTTTATCAATAGCCTCCATGCAAGGAATCATGTTCTATCAAGTTTAATGCTTTATAGACTGATCCTGCAATATTTACCCGTGAAAATTCATCATCTGGGGTGACTTACTTTTTAAGAAGTTTACTCACCAGCAGAGGGAGTGTTATGTCTCCTGAGCTATAGCATGCTAATTTATACACTAACCTGTGCATTGGGTTGGCGTCCACCCTGTGAGGTGGATCCAGACTTGCAGGGCATTCATATTTCAGCACGATTAAAGGTGTTATTCTTTCCCACTGCTGATGGTACCTCACTTGTTTCCAGAACCTAGAATTGGATGACTGTGGGTGCACAGTGTGCACCTGGGACTGTGATGTTGGAGGTGTTTGACCTAAGAAACTCAAGAGCCAGCATGATATGAGAAAAAACCTCTTGGCCGGTTTGGAAAGCTCCACATAAGGCCTGCAGGAGATGCTTTTCTCAATGACCTGTCATGATGGCTATGAGAGGAAGACTGCAGATGAGTGCCTGTCCAGTGAAATGCTGGTCACAGTTAGATGAGTCTGTGGTCTGTAGAATGAAAGCTGGAGTTGTTTTGATGGGAGCATGTCATGCCAAAGGAAAGAAAGCGGGAGTTGAGCTAAGGAAATTCAATGTAACACTTATCTAACAAAGCCACTGATTTGCAGATGTCATCAGCCAGCTGCATATGCTTCCCCTTTCCCTTTGCTGGGGGCTACCAGTCCATGGCAAGGTTCTTCTCAGTCTCAGAGAGGCACAGCTTTTTCAGCTTCTGGGTCAGGAGGAGAACCCTTTCAATGATTTCTCTGTCCTATTTCTTGGCTCTGAGAGTGTTTCATGAAAATAATTTGCCTTTGTGTGATGATTGCCAATTCTAACTCCTTTCATTTTCTTCTTCTTTTTCATTAAATTTTCCTGATGTTAGGAGAAAAGATCCTTTGGAAAAATTAAAGTATATGTTTAGGTCCTGTAATAACAAAGTTAAAAGAAAATCTTTCTCAGTTTTGAGGTGCAGTCCATGGACCTGGGGTGTTATTTACTTCTCCATTTGGATGCCATCTTGTAGCAAAAGGAAAGGTGGAGCTGCATGCTGCAAATCCTATAACCAAGGAATACATTGCAACTCATTTTGTGAATGCCAGAAATTTACATGAGTTCAGAAAGTGACAGATAATATTGTGAATGAAAAATCCATCAGCAGCTATTATACAAAAATTCAAGCATCTAAAGTCCACAAACTGCTGAGAGAGTACATTCGAGGAAGTATAATACAGGCTTGCCCTGTTCTTAAAATCTTTTCCAGTCTTTTGCCCATGGCCACTGCTGAAGATGGGACACTTGGCTACACAGAACATTGCTCCAAGGAAGCATGATCATTCCTCTCTAATTTGCTCATGTTTTTGTGTATTACAGGTAGGGCATCTCCAGCAGCATTGAGTTAGATTCCATAGCAAGGGATGCAGTTGGCAGGACCATGCGACCATGAAGAATGGAGTAGAAGGAGATGTTAGTGAAACATCTTGGTTTGCTGTGTAATACTTGCATTTGTACCTCTTCAGGAAACTGCTAGTCTGTAGAAAATGCCATTATGCAATAAGACCAGGAACCAAAAAGAACAGTAGTTCAGAGAAGCATAATGAGAGTCCAACAGCTATGCAGGGCTGTTTATCACTTGCATCATTCTCTTTAACGTTTCCTTTTTCCTGGAAGAACACAAGTTTCAAGTAACAAAGCTTTGCTCTGGAACTGAGAGCATTTCTTGAAATAACAATTCCATTTTATATACTCACTGCAGGTTTTTTTTTTGGAAATACATGGAGTTTTACAGTGAAAATTATGATTCATCAAACGCTGTGATACATGCTCAGAAAGTATCACAGTATCTTGAAGTGGAATTTCCTGGTTTACTCTGTGCTTAGCATATTTTAATTGTAAGGTTTTGGATTTGGAAACCTGGTCATGAAAGGCTCATCAGAAGATAAACAAGAGTGAGGAGCATATGGGTTAAGCCCATCTGCCTGGAAGCAGAGGACTTTTAAGTCCTGCCAGTGGCAGACAGACTCTGAATAGCTTTTCTACCAAAGTGGAAGCATTTAGGGGCATGAAAGTGGACAAGGAAGAGAAAAGCAGAAGCCTGGGAAAGTATGCAAGAAGAGAAACAGAAGGACAACGCTCAACACTGAGGACATTTTTAGAGTTTTGGTTAAATCAGAGCAGACAAGTCAAGCAAAAGTTACTCACTGTCCAAGGCTGGCTTGGTGAGTCTTCTGCCTGTCACAGGCATCCATTCATGCCTTTGTATAGTGAAAATGTCTTTGTTTTAATCCAACTTATTCAAGCCCTTGTTAGTGCCATAGTCTTCAGCTCAGTTGCATGCTCTACTCAGTTTTCTTCAGGATTGCCATCCATAAACCACAGTTTGTGAGTAGTGTTTCATAACAAAATATTGCCCTGTTCCTAAGCACCTGAACAAGTGGCATAAATTTTTGTCATTGGCAGTTTTGTGAGCTACTATTAGTTCCTTTTTCTGGATCTGGCATGCTGGAAATCATCTGGCTCAGCAACTTTTGCTGCTTTTTAAAAACTTTTTGTTGCAGTGGGTTTTCCCAAGGTCAGGCAGCACTTTTGCTACTCTCCAGAAGAGAAGGACATCAAAGGTGTCAGTCCAGCTCCAGGCAGGTAAATGACACCTGACCCAGTGGCCAAGACAATTTTGGAAATGTGTAACAGAAAATGTGCCAGCTTTGGCTTCATACCTGCTTACTGACAGGGAAAGAAGATCTCATCCACAAAATAACCAGAGCACAAAATAAACAGACAAGTCAGCTCTGATGGAAAGCAACTAGTACATGGATGAAAGCAATCATAAGATTAGAGGTGTCCATAAGAAGGACTTGGAGATGTCAGTCAATGAAAAACTCAACATGAGCTGGCAATGTGCACTTGCATCCCAGATGGCCAACCACATCCTGGGCTGCATCAAGTGAATTGTGACCAGTAGGGTGAGGGAGGTGATTCTGCCCCTCTACTCTGCTCTCGTGAGACCCCATCTGGAGTACTGCATTCAGTTCTGGGACCCCCAATATAAGAAGGACATCGAGCTGTTGGAGCAGATCCAGAGGAGGGCCATGAAGATGATCAGAGGGCTGGAGCACCTCCTCTATGAGGACCGACTGAGAGAGTTGGGGCTGTTCAACCTGGAGAAGAGAAGGCTCTGGGGGGACCTTATTACAACCTTCCAGTTCCTGAAGGGGTCCTACAGGAAAGTTGGGGAGGGACTTTTTACAAGGACAGGTAGTGATAGAGCGAGGGGGAATGGTTTTAAACTGGTAGAGGGTAGATTTAGACTAGATATTAGAAAGAAATTCTTTACTGTGAGGGTGGTGAGACACTGGCACAGGTTGCCTAGGGAAGCTGTGAATGCCCCCTCCCTGGAAGTGTTCAAGGCCAGGTTGGATGGGGCTTTGGCCAACCTGGTCTGGTGGGAGGTGTCCCTGCCCATGGCAGGGGAGTTGGACCAGATGATCCCCAAGGTCCCTTCTAACCCAAACCATTCTGTGATTCTATGATTCTGTATGGAAATTTAACATGGATTAATTAACGTTATTCCATTCTGGAAGACAAAAAAGCGGGAATAAATAAGCTCCTGAATGAGCCCTAGGAATAGTGTGAAGTGAAATTAGGTCATGTCAGTGAACAGAAGCTGAACTTCCTGTGACTCTAACACCCTCATAACAGGTTGAAAACCCCTGAGTGATTAACAGCAAGGTCAATTTGTCAGCTTAGTTTGTGGTTTCTCTTCTTCTTCTTGGTCATGTAGACCTACTCACACATGGTTTGGTTGTGGCTTTGCCCATATAACGGCTATGCAGAGTTGCAGTACCTGAAGAGCAGGTGTACATTTAAAAGAGCCACACTTGGGGTCACATATCCTGCAAGGCCCAAGAAGATGGTAAACAATCTGTGCCTCTGCCCTGTAGCTTCCTTTTCTTAGCACACCAGGAAGCACAGAGTGCCATTGCGTCACCCTGCCTGAAACAGTGAACGTACAGCTGCTGAGGAGATGAGTGGCCAGCTCAGGAATGTAAGAGGACCTCCAGTACCTCTAAAAAATACCAGAACCACAGTTTTCTCCAGCTTGACAAGTCATTCAGTGCATTATCTAAGCTGAAACTTACCTTCTCCAGGATATATGTCTCTCCCATAAATACACAGTTTATAGCCACATTGATTTTCTAGAATATCTGGCATGATTTGGTAAACAAAATATTCCACAAAATTAGCTTCATTGGTATGGTTTCTAGGGTAGATAACATATGCATCATATATCTTCCCATCTGTAAGGCAAAACAAGAAGAAAGTGTATTCTGTTAACATGAATTAGAGAGGTCTATTGCAAAAGTTATGAAAAAATAAGAGTATCAGTCTTTGAGATAGATCTAAGTAGACGTTCATGCTAATCTGAATAATGCATATCAATGGATGCATGTTTGGAAATTAGAGACTCTGCACATTTAGTGTTCTCCATGCTCAGTTGTTACATCCTGTGTATTTGTAATTTTGGAGAACCTGATCTTTGTATTGTGAAGGCTGTATCTCAAAGTATATAGAGTAAGAATTCAATTGATCAGTGCATATTAGCATGAAATAGAGAGGAAGCTCAGCATTTGTTATTTCAGTGATACAATAGGGTGTTAACAGCCTCTGTCTTTCAGGACAAGAGACTCTACTTAAGTACTTCCACCTTGAAGAAATTACTCATCTTTCCCACAACATATCACACTTCTGAGTAAAAAGCTTCTTTATTTGGGATGTAGTCTTTCAGTCTGAACAAAGTATAGTCAACTATTTCATTCACTGTTTTCTTCATCTCTCTCTGATGTTTTCATTTATAGCATTTTTTCGTAATCCCAAATGTTTTATCCATTTCTTTCCAGTGAGGACGATCATATCCCTTCTTTTGTTGCTATCTGAAGTTCTTGTCCAGACCATCCAATAAAAAAAGAAATAGCCATTTCCAGAGTCTGATTAATTTCATCATAATATATAAACAGAAACTGCCCTAAAAAGCATACTTCTTTATTCTTTGAAGAGAACATAAGTAACTAGATCAGCTGTAGATATCTACCATGCAGACATCTGTGGTAGGAGTCAGCTTCAGATTTAATGCATGTAAATTCAGGTGTCTACATGAAAGCTAGGTATCTAAACTCCTGCTACAATCAGTGAAGGATTAGCCATTGCAGTTAGTGAGCTCTAGAGTGATTCAGATTTCTTTCATGTAAATGACAGAGCTATGTTTTTCCTCCATTACTGAAACTATTTCAGAAGGCATGAGAAAGTGAAGGATTAGGCTCAGGTGTTGTATGAGTTAATGTCATATTTTAAGCTCAGTGGGCAACTGAGCACCATGCAGCCACTTGGTCACTGTCCCCCACTGCTGCAGTGGGATGAAGGGGAGAAAATATAACAAAAAGCTCATGTGTCAAGACAAGGACAGGGAGGGTTTGCTCACCACTTATGTTCACAGGCAAAACCAGGCTCAGCTTGGGGAAAAGCAAAACAATTTAATTTGTTACCATTAAAATCAGAGTAGAATAATGAGAGATGCAACCAGATCTTAAAATCAGCACTTTCCCCAACCCCTCCCTTCTTCCTGGGCTCAGCTTTGCTCTCTGTTTCTCTACCTCGTCCCTCCCAGTGGTGCAGGGGGACAGGAATAGGGGTTGCAGTCAGTTCACTCCATGCTGTTTCTGCCACTCCTTTTCTTCAGGGGTAGGGAGGACTTCTCACACTCATCCTCTGCTTCCACCTGGTGTCCCTCCCATGGAAAACAGTCGTCTATGAACTTCTCCACTGTAAGCCTCCCCATGGGCTGCAGTTTCCTCACAAACTGTTCCAGTGTGGGCTTCCCTTCTGCATGGTGCAGTCCTTCCCACAAAGTGCGCCAGCACAGGGTTCCCACCTAATCACAGCCTTCTTCAGGCATAGCCACCTTCTTAGGTGGATCTCTGCTCCACGTTCACTCTCCATGGGCTGCAGGTGGGTCAACCTGCCATCTCACCACATATTGCAGTGGAACCTCTGCCCTGTCAGAGATTCTTCACCTCCATTCTTCACCAACCTTGGTGTTTGCACAGTTTTTCCTCTCACATCCCACTCCTCTCTCTGCTGCAGATTTCTTCTGCTGGTTCTTGAAGAGTTAACTCTTGGGCTGGAGCTGCAATGGGGCTTGATCTTGGGCTTGAGCTTTATCTTGAGATTGAGTTTGGGAGTGGACTTGGGCTTGGGCTTGGACTTGGGCTGGACTGGGGCTGCACCATCCATACCAGGGCTGCACTGGTCAAGGTCTTGGTGGGGGCATCAATGCACTTAAATTCATCATTTGCAGAGGCACTGACTGGCTTGGCCTTGGTCAGAGGCAGGTCTGAACTGGAGCCAGGGAGGCTTCTAGCAGCTTCTTACAACAGCTACCCCTGCAGTCCCTCCCCGCTACCAAAAAAACCCCAATCACTTAAACCAAATACAGTTAGTAAGCAACTATCAAATAAATGTATTTCCATATGTTTTATATTTTTCATTTTTTTTAAGCTTTCTTGCTCAATTTTTACTCACCATCCTTGACTGAGTAGGGCTGAAATATCTCCCGATACAATAGGACAATATCAACTCGGAAGGACTGATAAAGTATAACAGAGGCTGCTATTGCAACTAGCAGAACCAGCGCTCCTATGATCAAGAGGACATTAGGAAGACCCGCTGCAAAGAAGAGGAATATATTGTTAGTCATAGAGAAGTTAACCTGTGAACTGAAGCCCCAGCCTCTCATATCCTTACTTCTGTTGCAGCTTTAAGAAGCTCACAACAGAGCTGACAAGTCTTTTTCCTCCCACAGCTGGAGTAGCCAATACAGAAAACCCTAAAGTAGAACCACACTAAGGGCTATATAATTAATATTAACTTCAGTTGAATCCACTAAATAGCACAGCTGATAGCCGTGTTTAAGTATTTTGTAACATTGCAAAACTGCTAATAACACAACCAGCAACAATGGCATATAAGCCTACACATGATAACTATAAGTGTCCACAAAAGGACAAGCAGAGGCATTTGTCATAGTTGCACAAACAGGGTACAGAGAAATGTGCAAATAATGAAAGCTGCAAGATAAGAACAAAGTACGCAAAACCAGCAGGAAAACAGGATATGTCCTGGTCACAACTATTGTTATTTATGTTGTGACATAAACTATTCTGGAGGCAGATGATGTTCTCCTCTGCCTTTTCTCTTGAAGAGGGTCAAGGAGCATAAAATAGCAATGACTAATAAGGAAATTGGGAAAGGAAGAGGCCACCCACTCTAGTTTCAGTTTCCCTCATGGAAGAGCCCTTAAATCTGATCATGTCCACCTCAGAGATGAAGATTTATCAAGGACAGATTCAGACTAGATATAAGGAAGAAATTTTTTACGATGAGTGTGCTGAGACACTGGAACAGGTTTGCCCACAGAGGCTATAGATGCCCCATCCCTGAAAACACTCATGGCTGGGTTGAATGGGGCTCTGAGCACCCTAATTGAGTTGAAGATGTCCCTGCTCATTGCATGGGAGGTTGTACTAGATGACCTTTAAAGATCCCTTCCAACCCAAACCAGTCTGTGATTCTACAAGCCTGGCAGTACCCAGCTCTGTGCTGTTGTATTCACACAGCTAGTCTAGGATAAGATGGTGATTGTCACTCTACTAAGGGTGCGCTCCCTTTCTATCACAGTCCAGATAGCTGCATTTCTCTAACAGTCCTTTTTTCCTCTTGTTCTGTGATTCATGGAGCAGAAGTCTATCTAGGTATATGGATCCTCTAGATGACACCTAGTTGCACTGCAGCAGGGGATTATGGGAGACAGAAGCAAGGTCATTTTGTACTCTCTCCAAACAAGGTAAAAAGAAGCTTAGTCCACAGACTGTTACTGCCACAAAGCTGAAGATGCTTTTGACCTATGTCCTGGGCATATTGAATTCACCCAGTATTCAGTATTGAAAACACTATGAATTCCAGATAGCCAAGTTTGAAATTAAAATATGAAAGGCTTTTTACAGCAATTACATAAAGAGGATTCATTATTTCCTTGGAGGGAAGATTAATGGCAGCTGTCTCAGAGTAGAAATCTAAGCAAATGAAAGATACCTAAATCTACTTCACTCCATTTTAGACTCAGAGCAGTTCCATGTACATATTTCTCTGACAACTAAACCCATTAATAGCTTTCCATTCACAGTCCACATTCATTACCTAATTATTCCTGCCCAGCATGACAACTCATCATCCTATAGTTGTAATAATACAGCTGTTTTGGGGACTTTTCTGTGATTTCGATCACTGAAATATTTTGGATTAAAAAATATACCCAGAGGCATTGAACTGGGTGATTAATTTTAACCCCCAAAAGCAAAGCACTTGAAAACATCCAGATTGTGCATCACATCTTTATAAAAGGACCCACTTGTATTTTTATTTTACTATGGTATAGCAAACATAACTGCCAGATGCAAAATGAGGTTTGAGGTATGCTGCAAATTTGGAGTTATCTTAGCTGAGGAAATAAATATTTCTTTGAATGTCAGCCACATATAAATTTAAATCCAAGCATTCTGGCATGGAGGTCAGCTCTGGCATCCTCACTGTAAAGACCCTTTACAGCAACTCAACCCACAGAGAGTGATTGTATGTACTGGTAGCAACTTCACCCAGCCAAACCTTGTGCATTCAGAGCAAGGATCAGACTTTTAGGGCTTTTCCACTCTCTGCCTGCAAAACACACACAAGACACCTGTGGCTGCAGCAGCAGTCCATTCACCGGCACTTGAGGAGATACATCTTAAAGCAGATTGAAGATGCAGTCTCAATTTCCTCTACAAAAGAGACAGCAATACAGACTGGAAAGTGGTGCAGATTTTATGCAGCCACTAAGTATGCTACCAGGTGAAGGCACTGACTGCCAACAAGGGGCGATTTCAGAGCTTTGGCTTGGACTTGGCACTAAGTTAATGAAATAAGATAAAACATTTAGCAATGTAGAGTCTTATACTGAAATGTACAGGTAACCTGACTTCTCCGGGAGATGTGCTTATGAAGCCAACCTAGAAATATTAGTGCCTGTATAAATAAGGAGTTTACAAGTACATTTTCTCTTTTTGCTTGTAGAATGTGAGGTAAATCTGACATGATTTTCACACTCTTCCTGGTTTTTTTCTTTGCCATTTAAAGGGAGATAGAAACATCAGGCACATGGTGAAACCTGCTTTACCAGAACTAGGAGATCTGGGGAAACCACCTTCCAATATGATCAAAGTGAGCAAGAAAACAACTGATTTCTTTTACAGTGAAGTTTGGCCATTTTGTAGTTTTAACAGTGTCATGTGATGACCATGAAGGAACTTTGTCCTTGTGGACCTCTTTGAATTTTATGGTTTTAATCCATTTTCATTACACAGACATGCAGAGATGAAATCAGAAAATCCCTTTCACCACCTGGTGAGGATGATCCAAGGATCAGAGATTGCCACTGTTTTTCATTGTTTCATTTGCTGAGAGTGTGCTCACCACAACATAACAAATACTGTTGTAATGCATTGAGTAAGTATCTATAAAACATCTAGAGAAGAAGCAGGTTTGAATAACAGCTAAAAACCACTGTTTACATTTGGTTTTGCACTGATTAGACGAAGGCTGGAAAAGATGTGATAAATTTCCTGTGCTTATAAAGCTTGTAAAGCATCAGACAATAACCCCACAGGGGTCTTCCTGGAAGAGCAGGTTCAGTTCCCAGTAAGGCTGACTCAGCCTCTCATTTCTCTGGAATAAATCAGCTATCTTCAGCAAAATGGGGACAAGGGCCAGAAGCCACTTTTGGAGGCCCTGAGCAGGGTTGAACAGATCATGTTGTTCCGTTTGACTTTGCTGCATCAATTAGCAGCAGAGAGTTCATAAGTACACTGTCTTCTAATACTATTTATTTAGATTCAAGAGCAATGGGAACACAGAACTATCAGCTCACAAGAAACAGTATTGGGGAGGCCAGAGAAAACAAGTCAGAAAGCAACATTTGAAGGATTTCCTGACAGACTCTGGAAGAACAGCAGTTTTTTATAACTTCTCTGGCTTTTAAGATGTACGCACTTCCAGGCGGTAAAGGCAAAGATCTGGGTCTGGAACTTCTGTCCACATTCATTTACCAAAGATGAGCCAAAAAGTTAGGTTCAGCACTAAATATCTTTGAGAAAGAACAGAGCTGATGTTCTGGACTGAACTTTATCTCTGCTCCAAATGACTGGATTTTCTGGCATTGTCCAGAGACGAGGGTCCATGCCAGAAAGAATTTTTGGTCCTCTGGGCATTTTATAGTTCCTTATGAATGAGAATTCAGAACTGCTCAGAAAGAAATATGATGTTGCTTGTGAGTCAGACACATGAAAAGCTACCTCCAGTTATTTAACCAGCCCTGAATCAAGATGAGGAACTAAAAGCCAATGGAAGCTTATATATTAATAAAAAGGGGAAGACTTGGAAGGTATTCAGACAGCCCTACAGACAGGCTAAAGGGGATGCTGAAGGGATGTTCCTGTCCTAACCCAGCTTTGCTGGTAGAACTTCTTAACACTTTCTGCAATTTCTTGTCACTGCCTCTGCCTCAGGAGCTAACAGCTTCCCTCCCTCTGTCAACAGAGCTGCTTTTGTGAGCATCGATCCACAGCCGTTATCCATGAGCTGAACTGGTGCGAACAGTGCAGCCCATTAGTTTTCTCATTCTTGAGGGATGGCATCTTCCAGCATGAGAGATACCAAGCAGCTGTGGAGGGCAACTGGGGGTAATGTGGCAGGCAGAGTCACTGTTTTTTGCCAGGTGTCCAGCAAGACTAGCTACATCTTTAGCGTCAGGAGGAAGGAGCCAAGCTCTTCTCAGTGATGTCAAATGATAGGACAAGGGGCAAGCTGGAGCATAGGAGGTTCAGCCTAAACATAAGAAAAAGCTTCTTTACTGTAAGGATTACAGAGCACTGGAACAGGCTGCCCAGAGAGGTTGTGGAGTCTCCTCTGGAGACATTCAAAACCCACCTGTGAGACCCAGTCTAGGGGATCCTGTTCTGGCAGGGGGGTTGGACTGAATGATCTTTCGAGGTCCCTTCCAACTCCTAATATTCTGTGATTCTGTGATCTTTGTCAGGAAAGGTGTATTAAGAAGGGTATTAAAAGTTGTTGTAAATTCCTTAGCCTTACAGTGACCACACAACAAATTATGCAGATGATCTCAGAACACAAGAGGATATGTCTTGTGGCAGAGAGGGAATGTAAAATCTGAGATTATCACTATCTCTGGAATTAAAAGGAAGATATAGGGCTGAAAGATGTGGAAGAAATGAGACAGCCTGTATTTTCTGTAAAGAAGTACTATGACACATGAAGAATGTGTTTATGAGCAAGTGGAGAATGAGTCAGAAGATGCCAAGCAGATTCAGGCAAAGAGGGGTGAGAAAGGATGGGAAATAGTGTGGGAGGATGGCTTCCATATTGACTGGGGGTGAGCAAAGTCTAGGCAGAGGGTGGATGAGAAAAAAGCAGAGAAAGACCTACTGCAGCAGCAGGAGAGGCAACCTGAATGTAGCAGGAGCAGCAGCTGAAACATGTAGGGACAATAGCACCTCCTAATGGAGGCAATAGCACAGCTGCAGAGACTGTCAAAATTAATAGCCAAATCCTCATTAAATTCTTCTGTTAAAGAAAGAATTTGTCTGATTTCTCTGTGTCTAAACAACATAGTATGTGTAGTCTGGATACCTACAAATCCCACCAAAAGGAGCTGACGGAATTGCATTACTCCTGGTAACTGACATACTTAGGTCAGGTAGCTCATTTCTAAAGACCTGACCAGCTTCTCTTAGCAGCATTTATTTCCTATTTAAAAATATAAATGAAAAGACACTTGGTACAGACACTTGGGACAGATACCTGGAAAAGACATTTGAGACAGACACTTTTTCACTGTACAGCACTTTTCTTCACACACACATGTGAATACGTACATGTGTGCACAGCATATAACCTGAAATGGAAAATACACTTTTTCTCTGTGAAATATCAAGCAGCTTTGCCAACAACATCCATTCCTGGCAGTATTAAGGGAGTGTTTTCGTTTTCTATGGAGACAAAATCAAGCAACTCTCACCACTCCTGCCTGTGAAAGAAACTCCTCTCTTTTTTGTCCTCCTGGCAATAATTTTATTCTTGTGTAGATTGCAATTGTTATCAAAGCAAATTGCTAGGGTTCATTGTAATGATATTGCCAACAGTGAACTAAGACTTAAAGTATTTGATTAAGATTTTGAAAAATAGATTTAATTCCTGGTTCCCATTGAAAATTTCCACACGATGAGCCAAAACATTCATTCAGCAGGTTTTTGAAGACAGAGACTATTTTAAGACTGAACAGGTACTAACACAGAGGAGCTCTAACACAATTGCTTACAACATCTTTGCTTCCTCCCTTAATCTGTCACCTGTGCTGCTAAAACCTATTTACTTAGTTCATTAAATGCCCTCAAAACTGACTGATTTGGGTAGCAAGTGGGACAACACAGAATCACAGAATCTTAGGAGTTGG
>NW_010167387.1:0-329 GCF_000695765.1 Mesitornis unicolor
AGACCGGCCTCCCAAGGAATTCTGCCAACCAAGTCCCTAAACAGGCCAAAGTCTGCCCACCAGAAGTCCAAAGCAGCAGTTCTGCTAGCTCCCGTTCTTGCTTCTCCAAGGATTGAAAACTCTATCATTTCATGATCACTGTGCCAAATACAGCCTCCAACCATTACATGCCCCACAAGAACTTCTCTATTTGCGAACAGCAGGTCCAGCAAGGCACCTTCCCTTGTCAGTTCCTTCACCAGCCGTGTCAGGACATTATCTTCCACACACTCCAGGAACCTCCAGGACTGTTCCCTCTCTGCTGTGTTACATTTCCAGCAGATATTTGG
>NW_010167387.1:612-1981 GCF_000695765.1 Mesitornis unicolor
GCTTCTAGTTCCTCCTGCTTATTGCCCATGCTGCATGCATTGGTATGGACTCACTTCAGTCAGGCTAAAGGCCCTGCAACCTTTTCACAGGGAGAAGTCCTAATTTCTGTCAGGCCATTTTCAGGGACTTCCATGGTTACTAACCTGTCAGTAACCCTTGCACCTTGGTTACTATATGGAACTCCATCCCCTACCTCCACTCGGACAGTAGTCTGAAGTGTCTCACTAGCGCACCGTCCCGCACACGTCGGTGCTTCACCCACAGGCTCATCGCTAGTGAGTTGTGTTATATCCCCTTCGCCGCCTCCCCCCTTCAAAGCTAGTTTAAAGTCCTGTCTATGAGCCCTGCTAACTCTTGCCCCAGGAACCTTTTCCCCTTTTGAGACAGACGTACCACATCTTTTGTCACTGAAGCTGGTGAAGTGTGATTAAAAAACCCAAAGTCCTGCCTGTGGCACCAATCTCTGAGCCAAGCATTGATCTGCTGGCTCTTTCTGTTTATTGCCTCAGATCTCTCTGCAGCTGGTGGGATAGAGGAGAACACTACTTGTGCTCCAGATCCCTTAACCAGTTGTCCCAAGCCCTTGAAATCCCTCTTCATTGCTCTCAAACTACTTGTAATCTCTTCACTGCCCACCTGAAAGACCACTGACAGGTAGTCTGCACTGTAGACCTGCTATCTTATAAGAGACAGCAACGTGTAAGAACAATATAAAAAGCTATGAAATTTGACATCTGACTCTGATGTTACAGAGTCCCATTCACTTCATTATTACTTTACAATGCTAGTCTCATATGAGAGCACTTTCCTGATGGTGTTGGGTATTTCTGTCTAGTTGTTCCTTTGTTGGTTTTTTTACCTTTCCTCTGTTTGAGCCTTGGCAGTGCCTCCAAGGTAGGCAAGTTGCATTCTTGCTCTTTGTTCAGTTCCCCTTGCAGAACATCATACCTGTTTTGCGAGGGCATCTGGGAAGGTGGAGAAGTTACTTGGGGCAGGAGGGGGCATGTCTGCCACGCTGTTGCGCCGGGAAGAAACACATTTCCATTCTTGTTGGTCCCTACCCTCTAAGTTCACTGGTTTGCTATGGTCAGCCTGGCGTAGAGAGGCTAGGAAGCCCTTTGCCTCTCTCTCATGAGTTTGGTCTAACCATTGGGCCTGCCGCAGGGAAGGGAGGGGACGGCTCCAATGGTCTATCTCCTTCTCACACTCCCTGATCATTCTCAGCCTACTTACCTCCTCCCTGAGCTCCACCACTATGCGGAGGAGCTCCTCTACTTGGGCACACTTCCCACAGCCCTGCTCACTGCTGCCATCAGACATCGGCGTAAGAACAGGGCACACCCTACAGCTCGACACCCGAGTGCTCGC
>NW_010167387.1:2182-2520 GCF_000695765.1 Mesitornis unicolor
TCGCTCTTGTCCCCGCCCACGGGAGACAGCGCTGGCCGCCGTCAGGAGCTCACGTTTCCCTCACTGACGGGGTGGCTGAGGCACCCTCTCTCTCCCTGCGCTTTTTGCCTTCGCGTTTGGTTTTTGTTTTTCCCGCGGTTTAACCACTTCAGCAAGATCCCCCGGTGTGATCCGCTGCTCTGGAGCCCTTCACCTCAGTGACTCTACTCCTGTTCTCGACTGTGGAAAGGGGAACCTGCAGAGGCCCATGGTGCCTAAGGCGGCAAGCGCATAAGAGTCACCCAGGCGAAGAGCTCCTGAGCGGAGAACCATGCCGGGGGATCCTGCCGAAGTGACAA
>NW_010167388.1:0-5190 GCF_000695765.1 Mesitornis unicolor
CACACACATATAAACACCATTACTGTATGAAGATGGCAAAATCTTTGTGTTCACCCATGCTTAGTTTTGCTCAGCCTTTTTTTTTTTCCTGAAATTCTCCATTTTTGGATATTGAGGCAGAACTTTTTCTGGAAAGCTTGAAAAAACTCCTTTCAGCTGTTTCAGAAACATGTGGGAATTAAACTCTCTTAAAAAATAAAAACAAAAACAAACAAACCAACAAACCAAGCCAAAAAAAGGCCACACATTCAACTACCCATAAAAGTGCCCCTTTTAAGTCAAGCTGGATACAACAGCAGCACCATAAACAACTGAAACATCTCACATACACTCAGTTAATAGTTTAATATTATTATTAAGACAGATAATAAGCTTTTGGCATGTTTGTTGTGCTGGACCTCACTCCTAGGATACATAGGGAACCTATAATTTGGGGATAAATAAAAAATAAAATCTAAAAAATCAGCTGGCAGCATACTCTCACTTCAAAGGGTACATTTCTGCAGTAAGCAAACACGCTGCATGAGCGAACTGAGAAGCAAGCAGGCTGGCTGTGCAGCTACCAGACTAAGGGTAATTCCACCAGTCTCCGTCTATTTTATCACATTGTATTAAGAAACTAAGAGGTGAGATGAGCCGCCTTCTTTTGCCCTTTGTCCTGATGCGTGAGAAGACCTGGCAGAGGACACTGAAAGATCTTGCAGGAAATAAGAAAATTGCTTTTGGTTTCTTGTCTTCACATATGTCCACAGGAGCCAGACTTTCACAGGGCAGAAGTCTGGAGGAGGACAGAGGCTTCCTTGGAATATACCAGGGAGATTCCCCAGCCACACTGCACATATGGGGCCAGGTCAAAGATCCATCTGATCTGCCCATTTTCCCTCGCAGCAGCTGGGATGCCTAGAGAAAGCAGTGCAATACAATAATATTTCCCTAGTGTATCCTCCCAGCTCTAAACTTCCTCAGGCAGAGACTGTATCTGCTGTTCAGGAGCCCTTCATGGAATTTTTTCTTCCATTGATTTGTGTAATCACGGCTTGAATCATTTGGCCTTCAAAACATCCTGTGGCAAGGCATGCCATCATTTAATTATGTTTCTATGAAAAAGTAAGGGTCTTTTTGTTTGTTTTAAAATTGTCAGCTGATTATTTCATTATGTACTTATAGTCCTTGTGTCGTGAGAAATACTGAGTATGCATTCACTAGTCACCTTTTCCATACCTCCTCCAATTTTATAAACTGCTGTGATCTGCTTTTCCCACCCTCCAACTCACGTATCTTCTGAGTTTAAAAATTGTGCCACCGCTTCCTACATCTTCACATAAACTTCTGAATGCTGTGAGAGGATCAAAACCACACAGACTAAGCAAGACAAGAACAAACTATGAAGTTAATGCTATGATGATGCTTTGTCTTTTATTTTCCTAGTATTTTTCCAAATTTTATTTTTGCCTTTTTTTATTACTGCCAGCCACTCCATTGTGAAAAACTAATGCTTGACTCCCAGCTCAGTCTTGGTGAGGAATTTTGAGTATGTCTTTTGGGGTTTTGTTTGCTTGTGAGAAATAGTCCAAGTGAGTTAGACCACGTCACACCAGCACACACACAAGAGCAGAGATTGTCCCACAGATAAGGCTGTGCAGAGAGGGCTTGGAGCCACCATGATGTATCATGCAAATAAAAGCCAACGTTAACCTTAGAAGTTTAAATGCCAAATTTGGAAAGAGTCAAAGATCCTTCCCTTCACCCACGGAAATATTAATGTTGACACCATTTATAGCCTGGAGAAGAGAAGGCTCCAGTGGGACCTTATAGTGACCTTCCAATACCTGAAAGATGCCTATGATAAAGCTGCGGAAGAGCTGTTCACTGGGGCATGTAGCGATAGGACAAGGGGTAATGGTTTTAAACCAGAAAAGGGTAGATTTAGGTTGGATATTAGGAAAAAGTTCTTCAATATGGGGGAGGTGGATCACTGGAACAAGTTGCCCAGAGAGGTGGTGGAGGCCACATCCCTGGAGATATTCAAGGTCAGGCTCAATGGGGCCCTGAGCAACCTGATCCGGTACCAGTGTCCCTGCTGACTGCAGGGTTGGGCTGGATGGGCTTTAAAGATCTCTTCCAACCCAGTACATTCTATGAGTCTATAACTCACCAGAGGAAATTTCCAAACTGGCTAATAAAACTTTTTGCTAGTCCTACGTGCTATAATGTTTGAAGACTAAACATCACATTTAGCTATAAGCAATACCTAATAGAATCACATCACTTGTGCCTAGGGAAAGTACAGAACATCAAGATTGGATGCAATACCTTTCCAAAGGTAAGCAAACAACAAACTGGTTTGTCCTCGGGGTGTTTTTTGTTTGTTTTTTTAAAAGGTTGCTAAGCTGGTAAGTGTGTTACCTAAAACAATGTAGCAAAGCCAAAGACCACACACATTCAGCTCTAAGCTTATGTTGTGATATCAAAGTCTTATAATATGAAAGTAAAGTTCCTTAAGGTTATTTCACATTGGGAGGGGGGAGCTCTGTTCCCCCAGAATTCTTTCTTTTCCTCACACCCCATACTTTCCACCTCCCTCTGTTTTTCATTTAAGTTTCTTCTGCTTACAAAACATAACTCAAAATGGTTTATTTTGCTTAGTCATGGAGTTTGGGCAGAAAGAACCAGCACAACCAGAGCGAAAACTGTGCTTATTACAGAATTTCAATTAATGGAACAATTCCTGCTAGAGCCCCTGTTTTCCCCAACAGATCCCCCAGTTTAACACTCCAGTTTAATGTTGTAGCTGCTGTTTAACTGCTGTTTTAGTTAGTTACTCTGCTAGCTATCATGCCCCTCCTGGACAGGCATAGCCCTTAGCTGTCTTTTTGGTATGAGACTAAGAAAACAAAACTTATGAGGAGAACTTAGCTAACAGATAATAGTCCAGTGTCTAGAAGCAAAAAGAGCAGTGGGGTTCATCCCTTAACCTATATATTTGTTCTCCAAATCATAGTATCCCTGCATGTAGCAAAACCACTTTGAAGCACTGCTGCTCTGCCTGATCCCATGGCCAGCGATGCCCAGCCTTCAGAGAAAGCCGGCTGCCAGGAGGGGCAGGAAAGAATGAGTTGCCAGCACTGAATAATCCCTCCCTAATGTAACACCTGAAAGATCACGGATAGATCCATGCGAGAAACCCATACAAACAAACCACAAAACTACCTCCAAATGCAGAAAACTCTGTAATTTCAGTAAATCTTAAAGTCTCAGTCCTTAGCAAAATAACTTTTCACTAAGGTGAAATGACATTTGTTTGCCCACAGGGGAGGCTGGGAAAAGGGAAGATTTTTGCATCCTCGGACTCATTTTGTCAGGTCGAATTTGATCTCGCCCACATCATCCATTCAGACAGTGAACATCAAGAGCTCCAAGGGAAAGGGAGCCAGACGGCTCATGAGAAGAAAAAGTATCTTTTAAACATGAATATCACTGAATAGCCCATCTTATCAGGCATGAACATGCTAAAGGTATTTAGCGCTCTGATGTAACTTCTAAATCTCTGCTGCTCAAAACCCACCATCTCCTTCCCTAGTTCATACACTGTCATTGACTTCCCTGGTAGTTTTCTAAAACCTAGTGTCTTGCTTCATGTGAAGGTTCACAAAACCCAGAGCTAGATCTACAGCAGCTCAACACTAAGTGACATCCTACCACCAAACAGAATCTGTCTCCTTTATCAGAAGGGCTGTAAAAGACAACAGCCAGGGAGCACAGAGTGAGGTGAACCAACCAGAAGTTATCCTTCATGTGTTCACCTACCAGGCCTGGTGAGCAGAAGGCTCAAGTCTGACTTTATGAGCATTTCGACAACCTGAAGAGCTGCCATCTCACAGCTCTGCAGGGACCATCTGGCAGGGGACTTGTGATCAGGCCACTGTTTCAGCAATGTGCGTTCCCATGACATGCACAACACACTTCTCTATCCCTCTGTTGGGAAACCAGCAGTCAAGCCAGTAACTGAGCAAACATGGGAAAACTCAAAATACCTTTCTATTCTAACCTGGAGATTAAAAAAAAAGCATAATCCAGCAAGAAATTGTTGGAGTTAACCACAGATTGGAGAGGTCACGGTCACATAAATTCAGCCCCTTTGTTCACCTGAGAGCTTTCCCAGGGAGCCACACAGCACCTGTCAGCATGCCATGGTTTGCAGTGGTGTCAGGACACACCAAGCACTTGGCAAACAGGCACAGACAGCATGAAAGTTGTTACAGAAGGCAGATTTTAGCAGTGCTCACTGCTATGATAGTCTGAGCAAGCCAAGATCTAAAGATAACATGACCAGCAATTTCAGAGCCTTTATGAAGGCAGAGCTTTTAAAACTTTGTCCTTAAGCAGAATCACAAAATCAGAATCACAGAATCAGAATCACAGAATATCAGGAGTTGGAAGGGACCTCGAAAGCTCCCCCAGTGCAACCCCTCCCAGAGCAGGATCACCAGACCAGGTCACACAGGAACACGGCCAGGGGGGTTTTGAATGTCTGCAGAGAAGGAGACTCCACAACCCCTCTGGGCAGCCTGGGCCATGCTCCATAACCCTCACACTCACAAACTTTGTCCTCATCTTCAGCTTGAACCTCCTGTGCTCCAGCTTGGGACCATTGCCCCTTGTCCTGGCATTGGACATCGCAGAGCAGAGCCTGGCTCCTTCCTCCTGACACTCGCCCTTTACAAATTTATAAACATTAATGAGGTCACCCCTCAGTCTCCTCTGCTCCAAGCTCAAGAGCCCCAGCTCCCTCAGCCGCTCCTCATAAGGGAGATGCTCCGCTCCCTCCATCATCTCAACCCTCCTGTCCATCTCAACCCCTTCAATGGCCAAAGTCCAAGCAGAACCCTGCTGGTTTGTCTGCCTCTGATCCTGATCTGTGTGTTCCTGAATCCAGTTCCTGCATCAGCTCCCACCGCTGCTGAGTGCGGACCGCGACTTTTCCAGTGCACTGCTCCGCAGAGCCTCTGGTGACGTATACACCATCGGGGGGAGAGTGGGAGAGGATTTTTTGATTGGTTATGTATATACATTTTTACATAACTGTATATATTTCATTAGTTTCCTATTTACATTATTATGCTGTAGTATTATTATTATTGTTTTATTACATCTTTTAGTTTTCTTTTCCAAACCATAAAGTCTCTTTCC
>NW_010167388.1:5221-36686 GCF_000695765.1 Mesitornis unicolor
TTATTCTCCTTTCCCTTCCCTTCTGGGGAGGGGACAGGGGTTAATAGAGAGTGTCTGTCCGGGATTTCGTGGCCAGCCCAGCCCTAAAGCACAACAATTTACTTGCACATGTGATAAATAAAACTAAACAATCCTTCTTCACTCTTAAACATTTATTTCAGTCATGCTGAGGGCAATAATCTTCAGCTACTCCTTGTGACTTGAATCTCTAGGAACTGATTTCTATTTTGAAGGTGGCACATCACAAGGAACGACATCCTTTTTTGGAAACAAGTATCTAAAAAGGAACATAACAGTTTAGACAATCTTCAAAATATAGACAAGCTAAAAACCAGTTCTTAACTTAGGCAGTACTCTTCCCCCCTCTAAAGCTCCTTATCTAAAACCCCTTTATCCTCAGGCCTACCAGTGGGCTAAACTCTAGCAGTGTCACGGACTGCCTGTTTCACTACAAACATGACTAGCTTTTTTCTCCCCATGACCTGTTTTCTGCTGCATCTGCATTTCTGTATACCTGCAAAGGGTCAAGCTGTTTGAAAGTCGTATCTTACTCAAATAAGCACTCACTTACAAAGTCAGTAACAGCTTGCAAGTCTCTTGCACATGTGCAGCTGTGCTTGCACAATCTGCTTCTCATGGAGATACAATTTTACCGCTTCACATGTGCCGAAGCTTTTTTGGAATGACTCAGAGGGTCATAATTCTGTGTTTCCATGCAGATCAGCTCAAGAGTTTCAGTCACCAAGTTCTGCTCAGCCTATCAGAACAACATGAAGAGTAAATGTTTCCTTCCACTTCTGCAGAACCGAAGGATGCAGACTGCACTAGCAGAGAACAATCCCTTTAAAGTCCAAATGTAATACCATAATGTGATTATCTAAGAAATCTTAGCAGCTTACAACATCAGTAACACAATATCTCAGTCCATTATTATAATAAATATTTTAATAAACTTTCCCTGTGTAAGTAGGCTTTTCCCACCCTAGATAAGGTATGTCTGTAAAGCTTAAGAAGATAAAATCAGCTGTTACTTGACAGACCAAAAGAGCCATCTAGCATAGTATCTCCAAGAATATCCTGTAACAGATGCATAAAAAGAATAAAATAAGAGAAGCACAGAATTATACTTGCCCAGAATAGTCCCTCAGCATACTGATATTTGTTGCTCAGCATCTTTCTCAGCCAGACAGCAGAATGTTCAGTTTAATAACTTTAAACCTTAATAAAAATATGACTACAAGAATAAAAACAGAGAAAGTGCCTCTAGCAAACCGGGATTTGAGCTGTGACTATGGTTCCCAAAAACTACACGATGCCTGAAAACAGGAGGAAAACTATGAAGTCAGTAGGAGCACCAGGACCTGTGTAGCACCTGACCTCTGTGAGAAGCAACAGATTCTCAGCCTGCAGTCTTGGTCACAGCTCCTACTTCAGACAGGTTCAAAATGCCAGCCAAGGGTGTGCTGCCGTGACACAGTAAAAAGGACAAGAAACAGGGAGGTTTACAACAGCAACAGCCAATTTTACTGAACCATCTCTAATGCACCTTGAAGTCAGTTTATACCCGAATGAAGCAAAGAGCTCTCCTGTCTGCAGGGGCTTGGGGGGAAGGTGGTTGCACTCCGCTTGCTTGCATCAGCAAGGGCAGTACAGCGCATCGCTTTTTACCTCCACATACTGCTCCAGTGCTATGGTGACATGAGCAACAAATAAAAAGCAAAACAATATGAACTTTGAGCAGAATTTGCCATTTTAATAACACCTCATGAAAAATATCTTTGGGAAGTTTTCAGTGAATTTCCACATTTCCTTGATCCTGTTTTGCCAGTAAATCAAGAGATCCTGAGATTTGATCTCTGCCTATGCGTTGCTTTTCGTGGGCAGATGCCCAGGTAATAATTATGCTTTGGCAGTTTTTTCCCAGGAAACTTTTCATGTATCTTCTATAAAAACAGTGCCCAAAGGGCAATCCTCTGACAACGACTGTTCTTTGCAATTCCTCCCTCCAGTTGCAAGTGGCAGCTGCTGCCATGAGACAGCAAGCTACATAGAAACCTAGGCAGGGTCCATTAATATGCCCCATAGCTTCCAAGGAACAGATACTTGAAAATAAAGCTATGCATTCTTTTCCTGGTTGTCAGATCGCCCTTCAGCTTTTTGACATAACCTTCCCTGCTACCAGAGGTTTTGTTCTTGCACTATATGACCATACATACCTATAGACAAATGCCACACATGCACATACAGACACATACAAGCCAAATCTACTGAAGAATCTGAAATCCAACTGTAACACCTTTCATTGACTTTTCTGCTTAGAACATTTAATGTTCTCTTAAAGACTATTTAAATATTAGTCCACAAAGCCTTCGTCCAGGTTTAGTGATGACAGCAGGGATCATCAGTGAAGGGGAACTCCTGTCAGTGAGTTTGCATGTCTTTCTGGCTTTCCACAATAAAAGCCCTCACAAGTAAGCAAAAAAAAAAAATCCCCCAAAAAATCCCTGTTAAAGTTTGTCTTAGGTTTCTGGAAACAGGACTTCATCTGGTGCAGTCACAGCAGCAGGATTACTGTGTCCATGTTGTGGCATCTGTAAGTCAACCTCCTGCTCTCTCCCTCCCTGCTCTTCACTACTCAACTGAAGCAAACCTCAGAGCTTTGACTGCACCACCACGGATATTTTGACCAATAAAACGGTTGAGCCCCAAAGCTCAAAAGCATGAGTTCTTCCTGCTAAAACGCCAGGCTCTCAAGAAAATGCGTCCCATATGCACACATCCTCTGTGAACTGGGCACAGCTGGAGATACACACCACATAACACGCCCACGCACTGGTCTGTAGGTCACCCAGCAAAAATGTGGATGAACAACTGAACTCAGCATTTGAATGTGGTGAGTCATATCACAGTTTTCAAACCAGGGGTTCGCAGCACAAAGAACACATTTCCATGCAAACACCAGAAAGTTCCCAGCCACCCCAGACAAACCAGAAGCGTAATTCAAGTTCCATGACCTCCTAGACTTAAACCACCCCAAACAAGCTATCAGGGTCACCCCTTCCACCTTCTCTGAGCAGCCCACAAGGTGGAAGGCATGTTTTCCTGAGGTATCACAGACATCTACAGACAAAATTATGTCAGGCTGACAGGACTGGGAATCTGCAAAGCTCTTGTCCCATGGAGATGGTTTGTTACCTGCTAGGAGACTACAATATCTCACCTCACAGGTTCCTCCACCAGAAGTGCCTCACTGCCTTCTTACTGCAACAGGATATTCCAGGCCACATAAGATTAAAAAAAGGCAAATGTAGGATACAAGAAAGAACCAAAGACACAATTTCCTGCCTTCCATCTTCTGAGAACAAACAGGAGAGCTGTTCCTCACCCACACCCATGGTCCAGGAGCTTCCTTGCAGCCCAGGTTGGGGCAATCAGTCCTTGAGCCTAGCACCCACAGCCTGGCCCAGAGCTGTGCAGGGACCAGTGGTCCCAGCCAGGCCTGCACTGGGGGGCTCTTGTGCAGAGGTAAGGGGGAAAAGGCCTCAGGGAAGACTGGTTGGGGAGATTAAATGTGCTTAGTGCCCTGGGGTCCTGGAAGAGGAAAAGTAGCTGTGGTCTCTGGAAAACGAAAAGGAAAGGATCTCATCTGTTGATACTGTCTCTGAGCCACCTGTGTTAGTTAAAATCTTCTGTTGAGACAGATCAGTTTAACTTGCCCTTTGACTGCCTTGTTATTCTAGGCTTCTCTTGGATTAAAAACCAATAATTCTTAAAAAATAATCCTGTGCAATCTTTGCAATGCACTTGTAAATGACTTGCCCGACAGGGTTTGTACTTTCAATCAAAGAAGAATCTTAGCTACATGGTGCTCGCAGCTAAATGCATTTAGTGGACTTTGACACTCCTGCAGTGCCATAGGGTCTGGGGCTGTCAGTGGTCTGGCAGCTTGTAAGGCAAATCCTCACTGAACTTACAAGAATATCTCCAGCGCAGGCTGCTGTTTTTCTCTTGCCTGTATTTGTTTACAGAGAAATCCTGGAGCTGATGTTTATGCTGGCTCCTGCCTTTTCTCTGTCAACCAACAACTAAAGAAAGCTGCACGTTCATGTACAGATGCAAAGCCAGAATATTACACGTTGCCCTTCACCAACACATCCTAACTTACATAGGAATTAGAGTTCAATGGCTGGGCATTAACCTGCAACAAGTCTGAGACAGCAAGTAGGAGATATCAAATACCATGCAAAATTTTGGCAGACACCCGTGTGCATGCAGGGAATGATTAGGCACCTCCTGCTTTCACCAAGGCTAAAACTGTGTAATAGTATCCTTGAAGACATTTATACGCAAAGTACCCAAACTGATGGGCTCTGGACCATCTCAGTATCTCAATGAACTGTTTATGTCAGATACAGACCTGTTACTGTACGCAGTGGGGATCCAGTGGTTCTGCTCCTGAAAGGTACAGATGACCTCTTCTTGTTAACTATCAAGGACAGAGCAGGGGCTGTTTGTTCAGACTGGAGTCTGCTTCTGTTGGCTCTGGATCAACTTCCTCATTTCTCTAGTGATCAGACTTGACTTTGGTGAAAAACCGAAACATTTCAAAGCCTCGACCCAAGATGTCCAAACTGAGAAGACTCCTTTTTGTCCCAATCACTACAGCTTCATCAAGCTTGAAGTGGTCAACACTTGTATAGGGGACCTCAAAACGGAGCAGCATGTTGTAAAATGAGAAAAGATTTCCTAACTTTTTCTCTCGCGCTTCTGCTCTCATGTTATGCCCCACTGCCAATTCACACCCCTGGGGTCTACCTTGTCACAAGTGCCCTATCTTCTTTCCATAGTGGACAGGGGAGAAAAGTACTAATCTTTGAGATGTTACTGCAGCATTACTAGCTGGCCCCATTAGCTAACTAGAAACACTTGTAGGGGTGCAGCTGAAATTCAAGCCTTCTTATAGGTTATGCCCAGTATTTTCATCCTTCCTGACTTTGAAAGCAATTTCATTTTTCCCAGTATAAACAGATGCATAAGGAAATGAGCAAAATTGCAGAGATCTTCGTGAGCATTCTCTCTTTCCCAAACTGATCCAAAAGCCTGTGCTTACAGCTGGTGTTTCATAGGGCTTTTCCCCTGGCACTCTGTCAACTGCCCCTTCCCAGTACTTGCAGCTACTAAGAAAAAGACAGGACATATTCTCATCAAAACCCTTAAGTCTGTTTCCAGTTAAGGGTGCAGTAAAATAACATGTCATTTATAAAATCAGATGGAAAAAGCCCAAAGAACAATCTAAAGACAGGCTGGTTTCTTCTCAGAAGAATAAATGTCAGCCTATCCCCACCTTTTCCTCTATACACAAGACAGACTGAGAAAAAAAGAGGTCAAACGGTTCTTTCTGTCTCATGAACCGAACATTTCCCTTATGCTTTCACTGGAAAAGTCTGTAGTAGCTAGCAGCACCTTTAACAAACACACTGAAGCAGTGAGTGAGATCCAATTATTGTCTTCAGGTTGTTTTTTAAATATTAACACAGTTGCCAAACGACTAATGCCTGCACACCAAATCACTTTGTCTCATCTCGCTGTTCACCACGTCTCCTCTCCTACGTGGCAAGTTCTGTGAGTTGAGCTGCTTTTTTTTTTTAATCCCTTCCTTCAGCAACCAGCACATGAGGCCCCACTTTGACAGATTCACAGGAGTAACTGCTTTTAGTCAAAACGATGATTTACAAATTTAAATAAGTTGATATTTCCTCACCAAAGTAAGCAACACCAACATGGTTTTGACTTGAAACACAGTTGTTTCAACAAAACATTTACTTCTTACAAAAGCAAAATAAAAGAGAGGATATGCTCTTTCATTACCTGGTTAAATCCAAGAAGCAATGGGTGCAGGCTGATTTCTACCTGGGTCCCGAGGGAATCCACATCTCATATGAGAGCACTATGGCTGTCAGGCTACAGGATAGACAGATCTCACCATGTCATGATGTTCTCATACCATTTTATACAAATTAGAGTCAACAGAGCAGGATTTGAAATCAAATATATTCTTGCCCCTGTGCATTTGGTAACTTCTGGGCTAGGGATATTTGTAATGGCTTTTTCTCTGGTTTAGGAAATACATATTTTATACTGCAGGGACACAGGTCTAGTGGGAGAAACTACGGCTGTACTGCCCCTTTCTTCCTAAAATACTCAAAAGTGTTGGAAACTCAGTGGGACTGGATTATCCAGCTCCACCCGAGGGCAGCCTGGAACTGGCTGAGGGATTTCCAGCTTCTGGGCAAATGCATTAACCCCTGACTTAAGCAAAAGGGAAAAATGATTGTGAAGAAAAATCCATTCCCGGAAAAATATAAAATCCTAGGAGTAACTAGTTAGAGAATTTGACCTGAATTCATAAATAGTTTTGTTATGACCTAAATATAATTTTCCCAACAAACTTACTATTCACCATAATTTTGGCTTCCAATTTTGCAGGCCAGAGGACTTACTTGAGGTTCCTTACTATAGACATTAAACAACAGTAAACTTAAGAAGGTAAGGTTTTCTTTTTATACACCTAGAAAGTGCAGTCTAGCTTTCTAGCGTGGCCGTCATCCCAGAATTGTCACTGTGAGGAACACAGCAGACAAAATGACCACAGTCATCCTCAGGAATGACATTCTCCCAAATTGAAGGTCACAAAATGCTCAACAGAGTTACCTTAAGTCATTGGAAATATTAAACCTCCTGAGAAAAGAGGATGAGACGGTATCATCCTCAGACACAAAGCAAAATGAAAGGGCACTTAAGTAGAAGTTTCACAAATATCAACAAGGCAACGTTGAAGCAGACCTCAGTGTGTGGAAAGGGATTGCTTTTTGATTAACCTATGACTGAGGCCATGGCTGTGATCGTCACTGCCACCACACGCTGGCCACGTCCTTCCTCACCTCCATGGGCACAGCCGTCAGGCAGCACAACCCCAGGAACTGGGGGAGTTGTTCACCAGACTTCTCCATACCCATTTGTATCCTTCAGAAAGGAGCTTCTTTTTGTGAAGGACGTCAGAGCTATTTACATTAAAGATGCTGCAGACATAAAATATCCACTGGATAAATTCAGTGCATCATTCACCAGGCTTTTCAGAGCTGGAAGGCAAATGCTATCCGTTAATAGGGCTTGACAAGCCTAGCAACCAGAGATGTTACTCAGACCAGGGATATGTAATTAAGCAATAAAGTGCACTGCGCCGTGACTGCTGGAAAGTAGTAACGTGCCTCCAGGGGTATGAAAAAAGCACAAAGCTGTAAGCAAAGGCACCTGAGAGGTGCAATTATGGAGGAAATCACAGGGTTTGTTATTCTAATAATAACGCCTGGCGGCTGGTGGGCCTGCTCAATGCCCTCCACCCCAACCAGGCCCAGCAGAAGCTTCCCTCAGCCCCATGGGGAAAGCTCTGATACTGCCCCTCGACACGGCCTTGGGCCCACCACCACCCCTGGGCTCCCTCACTGCAAATGGCCTTGAGTGGAGACACTGGGACTGTTGGGGGCCCAAAAAAACATTGGCACAAGCTCTCCCTGCAAAAAAAAAACCTCTTAGAGAGCCCAGGTGGGGTCTGGGAGCCATCTGTGCCCTCATTGAGCAGCATGCTGCTCACTACCCTTGCTTGGAGGCAGTAATTCTCATTTTATTGCTTTTATCACTGGACAGTTCCTTCTGTGAGTCTATTGGCACAATTAAGAGGGAGTTTTTCAATAACTTCCAGTTGCTTCACACACATAAAGACAACAGCCGACGGGCTGCGCAGAAACACTGTGTGAAGGCAACCGTGTGGCCATGACACGTGTCTACCCTGTCTCTGTACTGGTTTCTTCATTGCTGACAGAACCATACCCCATAGGGAGTAGGAGGGGGTGTTGGAGCACCCCACAGCCCCCAACTCACCCCACATGGAGCAGGGCTCTGTTGTTGAGCCAGGGCAGAATCAGGGGGTAAGTGCAAAAACAAAAACATCTGTACCCTGGGATACATCTATGACTGAATGCAAAGAAACTGGTGTGAATTGGACCAAAAGCTCCACATTTAGTGTGAGGAGGCCCCACCAGCATGCCTGAAGTGCTGGGGGCGAGGGTGGCCAAGGCCACTGGATCTTTTTTGGGGTCATTCATAGGGAAACACCCTCCAGTGAGATGAGCCAAGAGGAAACCTGTTCCTTTATTGTGTTGACAAGTATAGAAAGATAAAGGATTTTATTTTAGTATTTTATTTTAACTTCTACTGTTATACAAAGAGACCCGTGGTGCTGGGGAGGGCAGGGAAGCCCATGGAAAACCTGTTTCTTTATTATGTTGACAAGTATAGAAAGATAAAGAAAAGGATTTTATTTTAGTATTTTATTTTATTTTAACTTCTACTGTTATACAAAGAGACCCGTGGTGCTGGGGAGGGCAGGGAAGCCCATGGAAACTGAAGATCTGGGAGAAAGGTGCTGGATCGAAGGTAATGGAGCGAATGGTTACATGTGTGAGGATGAGCTGTTCTTACAAATCTTCAGAGCTACTATTTTAAACCCTTAACCAAAGACAATCATACCTAAACAAGCAAAGCTGTGGCATTACAACTCCAGCGTTCATTTTTCAGCTCTGTGCTTTAACATGCAGGTCCTGAGACTGCATGGAAAAATAGTGATCTTCAGCCAATTTTCAATAGTTAGGGGAACAATGACAGAAACAGTGCATGTTAACTGCGTAGCTAACCTCACCACGCTTGGGGTATATATGGAGTCGTTATTTCCACGCACAAAAATAAATCACCAATAATAAATCTCACAAAAAAAGATCGGGAGAGCAAGGGGGAAAAAGGCCGAGGAGGGTAGCTGACGTTACAGAAGGGTGCTGTTTTCACCGTGTCATTGCTCAGCAGCCGGTTTGCAACCCGGTCTTTCCCTGGAGCTTTGTAGCACAGCCACTTTTATGGACCCATGCTTAAATGGAACAGTTTGGCCTTAAGATGCAACAATAGCTTACGTGCAGGAGTCCCTAAAAGCGCGGATCCCTGGAGAGGAACATGAGGATGTCTACAGGAATGAGCTGGCTGTGTCCCCAAACAGAGGAGCAGATTTGTGTAATCCTATCCCTTATAGACCAAAGAGAGGAGTTAATCATTTTCCAGGCAATGCTTCAAATTGGATCACTAGGGATATCTGTGAGGATTCCAAAAGAAATGTTCCTGACAGCCATTAATGTGTTCCCAGTGACGTACAAGATGCACACACACACGCGTGCACACACAAACAAAGCAGCTGCTAGCCTGGAAAAAAACCCAGCTTGTGTGCAAAGGTGCACTTAAAGCAAATTACATCTCAAGGGAAACATTAATTTCCAGAACCAATAATGACTCCCACTGCTTTTCCATGTGTGCCCTCAGCAAAGGGGTGCAGGAGCTGCATGCAGGGCATGTGTATAGCCCAGCTTCTACCCTTGAAAACTCCAAGGGGCCACACTCTGTTTCCATAACACTTTTTACATGCTTACTTTTATGGGTCTCTTGATGACAATCTAAATCCTGCCTGTTCTTCAATAAACCATTAATCTCCAAGACAGAGTTCAGGGAAGTTGCTGTGTAGCAATAAAGTGCATGTTTCCAGAGCCCAGAGGGAACAAAAAGGAAAAAAAAAATGAAAGGGAGTGATACTGCTTCTGAAAGACAACTTCCTGGCTTGGAGGGGGTGGGGGGCATGCAGGGTCATCTCCCAAATCCTACCTGGAGCTTGCTCCACCCCTCACCAAACCCTGATGCCGTTTTCACAGAATCAGAGAGTCTTAGGAGTTGGAAGGAACCTCGAAAGATCAGCCAGTCCAACCCCCCTGCCAGATCTTTGCCTGTAACATTTGTGAGAAGAAGGTCCACCTCTCCAAAATTAGGATCAGAGTATGAGAGGGGCTGGTCCTATGGCGTACCTTCCACCCTGACGACTCAGGAGCTTTTTGTGAGGCATGCCATTGGGGACTGTGCTGCGGTGAGCAGATACCAGCTGGGGATAGGCGCTGCTCATCACTGCTCCCCCCAGCCCACCAGCCTTGGCTTGGAGGTCAGTGGGGAGGGGGCTCCACCGGTTTCCCCACCAGCCAGCAATGTCACTAGCTTACCCACATTTTACAGGCTTGTTGCTGCTCTTGCAGATTGAAACATAAAATGCCTCCTCTTTGTCTTCAAACTCCTTCCGTTCGGTGTGCTGAGGGTGCCAATCTCACATAGCCAGTACCACAAATCCCCACGCCAAGCTTGCCTTGTCCCATCCTGGGTTTGCATTTGAACTGGTGACTCACAGTAGAAGTAACAGATTCTGTGTCCCACTTTATAGCAGGAAGAATTAACACAATCCTTTGTGCTTCCAGGCCCCTATAACATTGATGTTAACCATATGTCAGTGGGCCAATTGCGTATAGCTGCTAGGAAAGCACGTACTGCACTACTCAAAGAGAGTAGTAGTTAGCATGAGAAAGTGTGAAGGAATAGAAAAAATCACGTTCGACCTGACTTAAGTGCCCTAAGCTGTATCTTTTCTGCAGAAAAGGAGAAGAAGATAAGGAGAGGCCTGAAAAAACAAATTCCCTAGGCTACAGTCCTGGGGAAAAATGATGGTGAGGGAGGAAAATAGACACATCAGGAGCATACATATAGATAGAAGTCCATTTCAACTGGACAAACTAGCACAAACTAGCACAGCTCTGAACAGAAAAATGAGGAAAAAAATCACTGTCTAGACTTCATAAACACAAGGACTCGAAGAGTCTAGTACTTTCAGTCTAAACTCCTGGGTCAGTGATAGTTCCCTGGCACACAAGTATCTCACATATTCCTACACAGGACACTTTTAATCCCATATCTCTGCCTATTCAATATGAATGTTATGTTCTCTTCTTTCCATATTAGCATGACGTTCTTGTCATTCCTGATAATAGTACTTCACAAGACAAACTAAGGCTGTGGAAGAAAAGCTGTGGAAAAAATTCTTTTCACTAACAAAAGGGATCCTGTGATATTTTGAATATCCTTCATGAGTCTTATTATAATAGTAATGCACAACTAAGTATGTAAATATCCACCCAAACACTAAGTACCACAGCTATAGCTCACCTGAAGCAGTAAGGACCTTGAGCAATCAGCTAAGGCGACTTTTTTGCTCTCCTTTGCAGCACAGTGACCAGCAGTGATGCTTAGCCCTGTCAGCAGCCATTTGCATGTCCCTAATAACGGTTTCCTCCAAAGGAAAGCTCCACAATCCTTTTCATCTGGTGTTTCATTCTTGATGAATATAGGAGAAAAAAAAAATACTGTGAGAATCCATCTGAGATACACACCCTGACCAATCAGCAGCTAATTAGATGTGGCTGAAGTTAATCATGGTTAACAACGAAGGGCTGGAGCAATAGAATGTGACAGAGCTGTTGCTGCTGTTTCCTTTGGTGAAGGTGCAGTGAGCAGCTCCTTGGTAAAGACAGGTAGGTGCTACCATCACATCAGCCATGTGCCTTGCTGCCGTCAGGAAACGCTCACCATTCTAACCAGAGTCAACAGTATCCTTTGATGCAGAATCCTCTGTAACTGGTCGAAGTTAATACACATGCACAGAGTGTGAGGACAACCCCAGAATTTCCACGTTGCTCTCACACAGTGCCGTGTTGGGAAAGCCACATCTGCAGAAATGTCCCAGTGATGCTTGGGCTTTCAGTAGTCCCAGCACAGTTTTGTGCTTTCACAAGTGTTCCCTGCTTCCCAGCATGGCAGAAGCACAGTGCTAGCACACTGTAAAGCAATCGGTGACACTCATTAGCCTGCTGATGCTGACAGGATCGGCAATAGCAATGGGCTGTTTTGTAACATCAGGTATTTGTAAGGAAATTAGGAGACGGTGCTCTATTAAGGCCTGGAAAGAGGCACAACTGAGGCTTCTCCGTTGGCAAGGGTAATATTCAAGGATAATCTGTCTGTCACTATCTGTTATTAAAAAATAGTAGCAGCAACACTCTACTTCTAGGAAGCCTTGCTTAATCAGTTTATAGTGTTCTGAAGAGAGAGAAGGGGGATATACATCCTTAAAGGTGCACAGTTTACATTTCCTCTTGAAGAGAAGGAAAGCCTCATCTTTTGTGTGTTCTCTAGGACCGAATTAAAAATCTCTTGCGAACATTGTGCATCTCATATCCTCAGGCCTGCACTGTTCAGCTAACAGTTTCATTGCTGGGATGAGATGCAGCTGTCCCAGGGAGGGCTGGGCTGAGGACCAGCATCACCACAGGCTTGCTCCAGGCCCGGCATTCACAGGAAAGCTGCAGGCGATGGAGATTTCACATGCTGGCCTCAGCTGAATGGCTGAGTTCACACCAGAGGAAGTTCTTTAATTTTGCGATTCCTTCTCCATGCACAAAGAGTAACAAGTAATCCGTCTTTTCTCACTTGCCATCAGAGCTCAGCACCCTGTAGTTATCCTCACATCAGCCTTAGGCAGTGAAGATGTGCTCCTCTTTACTGTTTATAAATGAGAGCTATAGCCAAAGCAAGTAATTTTCCAGAGCACCACAATGAACCTGGAGCAGAAGAGGGAATTGAATTTAGTCTGCCACATCTCAGGGCTACTGCCCTGCTCACCAGGACCTCCTCTTGTACCAACCAAACAAAAAGGCCCTGTTGCATGGCTTCTGTCAACACGAGAAAGTCCAGTGGGGTGAGCTGCACTCTTCCAGATGGTCATTTTTTGCCAGTGGCTACTCTAGCGTCTAATGGTATTAAGAAGGACAAAAAAGTTTGTGGTTTCTAGGTGGGCAAATGTTTGTATTTACACTGTATCTTTCATCTGAGAATCACAAGCATTTCATGTTTATCAAGAACGCACCATATTCTCACAGACAGGAGCATAAGTAGCATCATTTGATAATCAAGTGAAGCACAGGACAGTTAAACAGATTACCCAAGGAGAGAAATGGGAACATAGCCTGTAATGCACCATTCAATAGCATTCATGATCCTTCTTTTAGTCATTATTCGAATGGCAAAAGCCTCAGTCTAACCTGGCCTAATATAAACTGGAACCCTACCCAAACTGAAAAAAAAACTAATCCTTGAGAAACTCTGGTGTTCATTGATTTTGTATTATTATCCATTTTCTTCCCTAATTGAGATGGATACAGGAGTGTCAATACACTAAGGCAGCAGTTCATCTTGCAGCTATTTTTGGCTCTATGCAATAGGAACCGCAGAGGCGTGTGAAAATGGAAAGAATACAAAAGTAAATCAACCAAATACACAGACGCAAATATGATCAGTCCTTAAAACACTGTAGCCTAAACGATTTTTATAATTTTTATGCCTCTTAGATCCAAACATCATATTATAAATGTAAAATGCAACTGTGAACCCAGGGAGAAATAGTCTTCCCAGTAGAAAAACAAAGTCGAGAAAGACTATAACATGAGCACGGTAGATCAGCCACCACAGGAGAGCATGGTCCGGCTTTGGCACAGTTGCATGTGGTGCAACCTACTGTTCTGCACCCAACTGAACCATCTGTGCTGCACCCAGCTTTGAGCGTCTCTGAGAACGCTCATCTATCACGTGCCAGGGACTCCTTCTGGCTTCGCAAGATCTTGAAATTTTAGATTAAAATTAAAGGCAGGTGGTTTAATGTTCTTGGTTGTTGGTTGAAATGGCGGTGACAAAAGTGGCTGATAGTCTGCGTTGGGGATCCATGTGCTCCTCATCCTCAAGCAGTACACCTATCCTTGTCCAACACCACACACTGAGGACTTCAAAGCAGAAATGGCTTGTTATAGTTTATACATTTCCTTCCTTTCCAACCCTATGAGAGTTGATATGATTATTTGGGTAGGTGTGGGCGCATGTCTGAGAAATAGGCAGATCCAGGGGAGCCCACTGTGAGAGGGCCAAGCTGGGGAGAGAAGTTTTGCTATGAGCTGCAACACATGAGGTTCCTGGCCTTACTTACCCCCATCTGTGACCTGTGCTCTGGTCCTGGGAAAGTGGATTCTCTCAAATTCGTTAACTTTCCCTTCCTGGTTAACTGTTTCCCTGGTCCGGAGCGCAAAAGTCCTGGGAGAGCCTGGGAGATCCTGTGCCTGGGAAAGAGAAGGGGTCTGCATTTCTACTTCAGTTATTCAGTAGATTCCATCTTTCAAATGAGTAACCTCCAAGCTGAGTCTGCATGCAATCCACTGGTAGGATTTAAGGTTGTAAATCAGACAGCTTCTACTGCAGATCCCAAAGCGATCATCTTTAGAATTGCCAGTTATATTTACAGTAGGTCCTGCAGCCAGACCGTGTAGGCGCACCACACGAGGCCATCTTTTCCTGCTCTACCAAAGGTGAGAGACATCAACTATTGCGCCAGAGTCATGAGGTATAGCACTGTTGAAAAATGGGAGCCTAATTGCTGTGTTCTTTCGGGGAAGCATGCATTAGCAGAAATAAAATCATCTCCACTCAGTCAAATTACAGTCAATTATCATTGCCCTCAAGCCATGATTTATTAGCTGTGAATCTGATTTAACTCAGACGCTGAAGCACACTGAAAATGTCTGTCATTTGGGGGAAAAAAAAACCAAACCTTTTTTTCTTTAGTAGTCAAAAGGATTTTGAAACAAGCTTGATGGGGGCAATTTTCTTCCATCTGTAGCTTTTTAAGGTTTAACGGGGCTTCTTTTATTCTGGAATACCAGCTACCTGCTAGTCTTGAGTCACCAGGCTGTCATCAAAGCATCATTGCATGCAGTTTCCCATTCAGTTAACTTCTATAGCTGAAGTATGCTTTTGCTTCTTTTTTTCCTCCCTGGTGCCATCAAAATACTAATTTGGACAACGACTGTAGGAAAATGGCATACCAAACTGTCCTGCATACCTCCTCAAACGCCGCGGGCCAAGGACAGCTCTGTGACGTGCTGCAAGATGGTGACCACATTTTTGTGCTTACTAGCTCACTTCAGTGTAAATAGACCCCAAAGCAGACCGTGTTTCCCTTTGTAGTAGCTCAATTTAACACAAGAAACCACTGGAACAAGCTAGCTTTTTGATCCACAAAGCAGAGCTGTAGTTTACATTTTGTTCTGTTTTTCCTTCTTATCACCAGTGCTGTCAGAAGCCTCTTGATTCATTATTGTGGCAGTGGAAACACTGAGACAGTGGCATGGGTCTATGGGAAGATGCAACGTTACTGACCTGCTATTCCAGGACACTGCGGGTGTCCCGGGAGATTACACTGCTGGAGGAAAACAGTGTCTTGCTGATAGGCAGCTTTAGGTCCACAGAAGCTTCTGAACAGGCCCCATAATCATTTACTAGGGAACGAGTGAAGAGAGCGGAGCACAGGGGAACAGGTTTTGTGGAAAGCAAGCAGATACAACTTCATAGCAATCTGGTTTTTGAAACTTCGAGTTTCCCCATGCAAGTAGGTCCGGTCAGTGCCAGTAACCCTGTACGTACTCTCACAGCTTGAAAGAGTTATCTAAGTGCAAAGTTGTCTCTGAACACTTCTGCCCTGCATTGGGAGCCAGAATCACAAAATCTCCCTTATCCGTAATGCTGGAAATGACAGAGCAGCAATGAGACCCAAGGTCAAAGCTTGTGACCAAGTCAACTACACACCACGGCCAAGCACTGGAAATCCAGTGGGAAGAGAGACCTGTGTCAGACACTTGTCCATAACCTCAACCCTGGCCCACCCAATTTCCTATAAGGCGAATTTTAAACCAAAATTCAAAATGCAGGCTTTTCAAGAGGCCGAATGAGAGAGAAAAAGCTCTCACAGCAGCTTGTCAGTTTGGCCCTGTCTCCTCAACTGCTCACCAGCACCCCCAGGTTCCTGCATTCCGCTGGCTATCCCTGCAGCCCTGCCTGCGCATGGGCAGGAGCTGGGCACAAAGAAGGTGCCCAGTGCCCTGAAGAACCAGCACAGACCCCAGGCAGGGCTGGAGCACCTGGCTCAGCCCTGGGGCCAGCCTGCACTGTTGCAGCACTGGCAAACACAAGGAGTCATTTTAAAGAGGCTCCTGTAGAAATTTTGCCCGGTCTCGTTACTGGAAATCTATTTGATGTAGTGAACAAATATGGAGACTTTTCCAGGAAACATGTTTCTTTATTTAAATAAAAATTAGTGCCAGTAGAAACAATAAACTTTAAATACACGAGACAATTATATACAACTCAATGTTAGGAATTATATACATCGGTTTTTTACAGATACAAACACATCTATACCAAACGTAGAAGGGTGAAGGAGAAAGCAATGGAAAATGTGACAACTTGCTCATGTCAGTCTCATTTGGAAAGTTTCAGGATTCAAGTGATTCCAGGCAAAGTGCCAAACTTAATTTGGCTTCTTTCAAACTTATAACAGCCCCTTTTGGAGTAAATCTACCAAAAAGCTTTATATGGACTGATCCAAAGTTCGCTGAAGTTGATGGAAAAACTCCCACTGCCTTCAGTCTGAACCGAGTCAGGCCTTTCTCAGCACAACGGAGGCTTCGTGCTGCTGTGCTCAGAGAGAGACAGCGATGCCTCTGCGGGCTGCACCGCATTAACCCTCCAAGCCAAAAGCAGAATTCTCCCTTCTAAATGGCAGAAATACAGCAGCCGCTTGCCTCCGTTCATTTCTGCTGCTCAGCATTCATGTTTCACAAGCTGCCTCTCAAGCTCTAATGTCAGCGGATAAATCACACAGCTATTTTAGAACAGGAAATACGTGGAGACATTTTGCAGACACCGCTGTGCAAAGCTTTAGATTCAGGCTCTTCGGCCGTCATGATTCGGAACTAACACAAACACTGAAATAAGTTATTATAAAATATATGGTATGACTGAAATAATCATACCTTGCTACAATATTAACATTACTACTTTTCAACAGTGCAATAATTCAGGAACTAATTTCATGAGCATTTAAAAAAAAAAAAATCACAGTACCATTAAATTAGGGGGGGAAGTTTGTGGTGGTTTTGAAAACTAGTTACTAATGACTTTATAGAAATGCATGTGTCACATGCGAGCTGCAAAAACCAGACAGATGTAATGCAATGTTTATCTACACTGTTTAAAGAGAACAGAAAGTCTAGATTCTTTAATGATGTAAATGGGTACAGTTGTACTGACCTCAAATGGAGAATTTAACTCCATCAGAGAAGCACAAAATCTTGTGCACGTTCCCTGAAGCCAGGAGGACCCAGCTGATGACTGGTGGGGCCAGTGTCACCCTTGCTAGGTTAAATTCTATTCTGAATTGCCCCTATTTCTCAAGGGGGTGTAACAGAGCAGCATTTGTTCAAGCCTTTCTATGTCTTACGCCTTGTAACAAATATCTTTTGATGTCTTCTTTAACTTACAGATCTTTACCTTCAGGGATCGAATGTACATATCTTTAAAAGATACAAAAGCAAAAAACAAAACTACTTTTCCCACTAGTGACTCAGCTGAAGGCTGGACTGCAGCAGAAGTTGGTGAACCTGACCCAGCCAGTACAGGTGCAACTTACCAAAAGACAGACACAGCGGCACAGATCTGACACTGGGCTTTATAAAACTCCTAGAAATGCGGTGCCTTTTTGTTTTTCTTTTTTCTTTCATTCTTCTCGTGCCTAAAGTCAGTCTCCAGCCATGCTGCAATCTCCTTTCAACTACGACATCGACAAACTTTCAGCTTTTGAGGCCTCGTAGAGCAAATCCGCTGTTGGCTGTGGTTTGTAATAAGAAAAACAATAAAAGTACTTCTAGTCTATCACAGCTTTGCATGGCTGAGCATTACCCATCATCTTTAACAACCAGGCACTTGTGCCAGGTTAACTTCCCCGCACATTTCCCGGCTATTTGCAGAATTCTGAAATATGCAGAGACATGCCAGTAACAGTTACATCATCAGAAAATATATATATATATATATATTTTCTCCTTTTTCTTAGCTCTTATGGTAAGAATAATTAAAAAAATCAAAATTAAGCATCCCAATTATGTGCAAGCCACACTTGGGTGTTGTGTACCACTGCCTCCTTGTCCCGCCAGCTCTCAGGATCACCTCAGGCGCAGGGGCACAGGTACCTGTTGAGAGTTCATTGGAGAGCAGGAAAGCAGAAGCACAAGTCCTTAGCGGGAGCTCAACGCACGCTGTGCCAGCTGATGAAGGGAGCTCTGCAAGTGCTAGGAGTTCTTGTGGATGTTTTCCACAGATCCCTCGCTGCTCTCGTTGAGGAGGGTTTCTGACACTTCCTCCAGTTCAGCATCCAGCACTTCCTCCTGGATGGTGAAGTGCACATCTGGGGAGGAGGACTCGGAGCTCACACTGCTGCCTTCCATCGAGCAGATGGCGCAGGACAGGGACGGCACCATGCTCTCCTGCAGCATGTTCAGCATCATGGGGATCTGGACAGATTTCAGCTCCGATATGGTTGATAGAGGCTTCACAGATTCCCCCCATTCTCTCTCCTCTTCTTTGTAGAGTAGAAGCAAGTTGGACTTCTTCTCTTTTCGTTTGGATTTCATGTAGCCCAGCATTATCCCTATCAGGAAGATCCCGTAGAAAGACATGACGATCAGAATGTAAAAATACTCATTGCTGTTGTTCTTCTCCGTATTGCGGGATTCAGCACCACGCATGGCTTGGGTCATGTTTGCATGGTCCATTTTCAGCATGGAAAGTGTTTTACCACAGCTAAAGCCTGGAGGAGATTGTATATGAATACATAAGATCAAACTTCAGATCAAAACCAAAAGAAACACCTGAAAAAAGGCACCCCCAAATTATTCCTTGCTACTCGTAGTTTGTAAGCTTACAGGACACACCTGATTGAAGCTTGCAGTCTATCATACTTCTGCATTAATATTGTAACTGACTGAACTGTTATTCAGGTGCAGAAAACATTATAGGACAGAAAATACATAATATTAGATCATGTTGAGTTCTATGCTGAATTATAGAAGCCCACATCCACACGATTAAGAAAAGAAAACGATATAGAAATACTCTGCTAGGCACTTAAACACAGTTTGGTCTACTTAACCATGTTTCCACAATGGGGAAGAAGTTAGAAGTAGTATTTTATTCAAGGGGAAAAAAAAAATAATCAGAAAGCAACTTACGTCTGTATGCAAATAATTCCTCCTTTTGCAAAGCTCAAGAGACCTTTCCTCTACCAAATGCCGGGTGTTCTGAAAACTTTCCTCTGCTGCAGTTGGAATAAATAGCTCTCAAGAAATGTTTCATCACGTGTTTTAGAGGCACAGTTTATAATAGTTTTGTGTTGGAGTCAACAGATGAACTTGAAGGATTGCAGTTCAACCCACTGAACTCTTAACAGCTGTGAAAAGAAAGAGAGTTGGGAATTCAGATTTTACTCTTTCCTAACCAGTTCAGCACTGACTCTTGCAGCTTGTGAAATCTGTGCCTTTCGCTGCCATCCCAGTTGCTGAGTCTGACATGTTACCCTGAGAGCTGCCGGGCAGAGTGGAGAACCTGCAAACCATGGTTCTGTGTCTGTCATAAAACCCAGAAAAATACCAATGTGAATTCTATATTAGACACTATCAACCTGTTAAGATGACTGCTATACATAGCTTTACCTGGAGAGACCAGGGAGGAGACGGGTTATTTTCTTTGCCTGGGACTAGTGACAAAGTTTTACCAATACAGTGCAAGACAAACTGGTGACTTTCAACTCGTGCTGCTGCTCCAGTTTGCCACAAGGTGTGGAGCTGTGGAGAACTGGGCCATGAATCTAAAGTGAGTTTTGGATGGAGGGGTGCTGGTGCCACCTAACTTTGGCCATCAAAACAACAACTATGGGATTTTGGTTTAATCCGTGGAAAGGTACAAACTCCTCCAGGGGGCATCTTGGAGCTCCTGAAGTTAGCAGCCCCTTCCTGCCACTGTTTGTAGAAGCAGTCAAGAGTTACCCACTCTGCATGCTGTTTGTACATAGACCAGGACCACTGAGTTAATGCAGATTTTTAGTATGAAGGGACATTAACAACTTCTGGGCAGAGGGATGCTCTCCAAGTGAGTGCTGGAGGCTGCTGCAGCTGGCTGCTGGGCTGAGCAGGACACCTCCCAGACCGCTGGGGAGGGCAGGGTTAGGATGCAGGCTGGCTTGTGGGGCCCACAGAGTTCCCAGTCATCAGCTCAGCAATACAGGAGGCTCCGAGACCCCTTTTCAACACGTAAGCAATAGTACAGGCCATGGGAAGAAGGAGGCCCAGCTTGCACCTTGGGGATTTCACTTCCTTATCCTCTCCATCCCCATTCTTCACACACAAAGCCCAATTAGTCAGGCCCCACATATGTGATGTGAATGTCACCCCTTCTGCAAAGCTTCAAGGATGTTTATGTAACAGGACACTCTGCTTCCAGAAAGCAGGCAACTGGAGCTGGAGTTTCCCAATGGTAGGTCTGGGGTTTTCTTCCCCTGCAGTCACTTGTGGATTCTTTGCATAGGTGGCAAATTCTTTTCCAAGCTCTGCCCTCACACTCCCTCTGAGGTGAAGGCAGAGAGGATTAACCTTTCTTCACATGTATGAAGATGCAAGAGACAGAAGTTAAGCAACTTTAAATGAAGAAAAGAATTCAAGAAGAGACAGAATCGTATGTGTGTTTGGAACCAAAATTTTCCATCATTTTTCTAAACGACTCCACACAGGAAAAAATTACATTAGCCAGATTCCCTTCTCTGCCCCTTAAAATAGAGGATCCAGCCTTTAAGGATGTTCATTTTATCTCCTCATGCATTCCCATGTGATAGCTCAGGAGCTGTTGATGTTGGCCTAACGTCTACTGGGATTTCATCTGACAAATTCTGTCTGCAGCACCAGCTTGCCAAGTCTGAATTCTTCTTCCCTGTCCCTGACAAATTACTGAGCAGGCGAGCGAGAGCATATTAACTGGTAGGCTAGAGCATAACCCAGAGCAAATCTCTGCATTTTCTAGCTAAATTTGGGGAATTTTTATTTCACATATTTCTCAGCTCCAAAAATGTGGAATCTGAAAAATCAAAGACAATGTGTCAGCTTTTACCAGCACCCTTTTACGCAGGACTTTCACAGAACAGTGAGGAAATGCCCAGCATTGTTGGGTCAAAGAAAACTGGTTCAGTACAAGGAGAAATCCTTTCTCTGTGCCCATGACATCCTAGGAAACCAGCTCAGAAGCTGCTTGATCCTGGGAACAAGACCTAAAGCCTGTCCTGCTGCCTCCTGTTGTCAGTGCTCTATACAGGGCATCACCCACCTTGACACAAAGGGCACTTTCAGGCATCCCCGCAGCTCCCACCAGTGAGCCAGTAGGGCAGAAGCAGACTGGCTTTTCTGCAGGCGTCCCTCCAGGTGCAAACGGGGTCTCTTATTTGTTCCAAAGCCTCATATTTTTGATATAAGCGTAGTTCATCACAAGATGAACTGCAACACCCAACAAGAGGACAGGAAAACCGGTCAGGTACATCTATAGGTCTGTGCACTCCCCCAAAGTTCAACTGAAAGATGACCGAATTGCACAATTCTGCACAGTTATTGCTGAAAACTCTTTACAACCGTATTTCCTTTGGCTAGCTGATGACAGCCACTTTTCTCCATCTGTTAGCCCATGATTCTGAAAAACAGTTTAACTTTAAAAGGCCTGGAAGGAATCTCTGAGCCTCTATAGACATGAAGAGGAGGGATAGGAAGACACTGGGGAATAACTACCTGAAAAACACATGCCACGTGCATACTGGTGCCGTAAGTCTGCTTACTCAAGCTGTACCCCTGTAGAAACCGTGTATTTGTCTAAAAAACAAGACCTAAAAAACTGAAAATGTACCTTTATTGCAGATTATATTACACATTGCATAATGTAAAACCATTGATCATAGCAAAAATACTTGGTTAATTTGAAGTAATTTATTTTTTGGAGCTTAGGTTACTAGTCATTTCTTGTTTATGTAGCCTCTTCCTTTCAGATTGATTTTTATTTTTCCCCAAACTTCACAGTATTTCCCCTCAAATTCCACACACAAGTCTCCTACACTTTTAGCAATTGCCTCTCACCTGTTCCTCTTCACCTTCGCATCACTCCCAACCTAGGCTATAACGTGTAAAAATAATCCTCGTGCTGTTGCTCCCACCTTTCACATTCCCCCTTTGGAAAACGTTCAGGCTAATAAAGCAGAGCAACAGCCATCGATGCAAATGTCACAGCACAGTGGTTGATGCGGGGCTTTTTTTCCCAAGTTCCCTGTCTCCTAGAGAGCCTTTTGTGGCAGCAATCTCTATCAACAAAGGATGCAAAAGCTGAGGCTTGAGGCATCCCGTGGGGCTGGAATTCTTCACCACATGGCTTAAGGAGCACTGTCATGTGAACTCTTCCTCCAAATAAAAACTCCAGGACAGTCAGAAAACTGAACAAAGACAGAATCCGTTGTGACGACAACATGAAATGTCCTTAGAGACTCAGATGACTCTGCAGGCTGCTGTGGAAAATGTATGTCTAACCCATCACTACAGGCATAAACCACAGTCCGATGCTGCTTTTATCTTTCTTTTTCCACTTAATGAGTTAATAAGACTAAAGACACAAGGCACAACCGTTAAAGGGTTAGCTCCTACAGGAAGCCGAGCTTTTTTGATAAGTGTATGGTAACAGAATGACTTTAAAGTCAAAAGAATGACTTTAAAGAGTATCTGAGCATGTGCATTTTTTGAAGTAATAATCTGAAAATCTGAAAAAAAAAATTAAACACAAGAGAAATGGGAAGGACAGATGTGTTGGGTTTTTTTCTTCCTCCACATGAACCTTTAATGGAAGTAATGGTTGGAAATTTACCACTAGGGAGAAACAGGAAGGAGAGTTCTGCCATGCAAATATTGATGCAAATATCACCTTAGTTATGACTTAGATTTTCCAGACACTGCAGTTGGGAAAGGACATCAAAGGGGATCGATATTTTTCACTCACATATTTGAAATCAGTTAAAGTAAAATTAGAGATCAAGAGCTGGGTTTGACACCATAAAGGAAGACACAACGACAAGGGATGTCTGTGTCCTTGACTGAGACATGCACGTAAAGACCTGCTGAGGTGTGCGAACTGAGTTTTGGGCCCGCCGCAAAACACAAGCCTCACAGAGGACCTGAGCCAAAGCTCCTTGAAGTCAAAATTTAACAGCAGTTCCTCACCGTTCAGATTGGGAATGGCACCTGGTCCTTTCAAGTTCTGTGAAACCCCAAGTCAAGTTTCAGTGAAGCTGGAGAGCGTGATGGGACGCAGGAGCCAGTTCAGACGCAGCAAGTCATGCCCTCATTCCCAGAGTGAGCAGCGAGTAGCAGCTGGCCGCAGGCTGCGCGCTTCCTCGCTCACAAAACTGCTTACAGTGTGAAATGTATGGGCTTTACACTCTTAGTGCTTCTATGCCTCAGTTCACTCACTCGTAAACCGAACCTAATAATACCTACACGTTACGTGTGCTGTGAGGGTACAGCACGGTAATGCAGGTCACTACTTGAAGAGGTAATAACCATTGTGTTCCCAAGTCCAACAGCACTGCCGCACGACTGGGCTGGCATCTGAGCAATCCTCACACAGCTTCAGGTTCGGTGTCCTTTTCCGTCACTCTTCCTTATTTTTCATGCTTCAAAAACAGATGACATTTTTTATGTACTTCACACAAGCAATTTCTAGGGGAAGGTGGCGATTTGCTCAGTGCCATCCACAGTATACCAGTTACCATCTGGATACCAAATGAAAGTAACACTCTGCCTAGTTACTAGCTGTGAAAAACTTAGTAAAATGGTCAGCTCTGCCTGAGAATCTTCACAACTGAAAAGGTACAAGCAGAAGTCTAGGCCGTTCATTTGCTCTAATTAAAATTTTATTTAACCTTTGTAGCAGATCCCCATATCATAAAACTTCAAGTTTCTCAGGTATTCTCAGCTCCCAGAGCAGCAAAACTCTGTCTTTATCAACAGTAGCAAAAATACAGGGCTCAGAAGCACCTCACAGCCAAGGTGCCCCAGCGCTCTCAGCTCTAGCAGTGGCAAGAAGTGACGTCCAGAGCATTGCAATTGCCCTCCAAGCACACAGCAAAGATCTGCAAGGTCAGTTGGTTTCTGAGTCTGAGAAGATGACAAGAAACAGAAAATCTCAATGACATCTGTAATAACAGTTTACCCTAAATTTCACATTTACTGTAAGGCACGTGTTGTGGTAGTCATAGAGTTCTGGGATAAGCATTTCTTTTCAATCCTTAAACTAAATTTCAGGAAGCTATGAGTGACTGGAAACAAATAGAGTGGCAACAAGTGACTCTCACAAAAGCAATAACAAGAAATTACATTTTAAAGGCAGCTTTTCAGTGGCTGATACGAGAATCTGAGTCACACACAGAATCACAGAATGTCAGGAGTTGGAAGGGACCTCAAAAGCTCCCCCAGTCCAACTCCTGCCAGAGCAGGATCACCAGAGCAGTCACACAGGAACACGGCCAGGGGGTTTTGAATGTCTGCAGAGAAGGAGACTCCACAACCTCTCTGGGCAGCCTGGGCCATGCTCCATAACCCTCACACTGACAAAGTTTGTCCTCATCTTCAGCTTGAGCCTCCTGTGCTCCAGCTTGGGACCATTGCCCCTTGCCCTGGCATTGGACATCCCAGAGCAGAGCCTGGCTCCTTCCTCCTGACACTGCCCTTTACAAATTGATCCCCATGAATGAGGGCATCCCTCAGTCTCCTCTGCTCCAAGCTCAAGAGCCCCAGCTCCCTCAGCCGCTCCTCATAAGGGAGATGCTCCACTCCCTCCAGCATCTCTGTGGCTCTGCTGGACTCTTGCAAGCAATTCCCTGTCCTTGAACTGAGGGGCTCAGCACTGGACACAATATTGCAGATGTGGTCTGAGCAGGGCAGAGTAGAGGGGAAGGAGAGCCAGGAGGATGCTGTGGGAGACGGTGTCAAAGGCCTTACTAAAGTCCAGGTAGACAACGTCCACAGCCTTCCCCTTGTCCACCAAGCAGGTCACCTCATCATAAAAGGAGATAAAAGGAGTCCAAAGTCATCACATCCTCATTTCTTTTTCCTGTAGCTGAGACATTTATTTTATCAATACATATTTCTAGACAATAAAATGAAGCTTATATTTCATATTACCTTGCCTTCTTCCTTTGATGTGGCATGGGCAATGAAGGTGTAATTGATTTGAAAATGCCTTTGCTTTTCTTCTTCTGTTTTTTTTTTGCCAAACAGAATTATCTTCTAGATGCACTACCTTTAAAAACAAAATCAATTAAAAGCTTTCTTTGCTCTCAGTGTCAAATGCTGGATTCAGTTGCACTGTAGGCAATCAACTGTGTTCACTGCTGGTTTTTTTAAAATCCCAAATAGAAATTAGTTAGCAAGAAGCCAAATTTTGGATGGCATTAAAAAGTAAATCAAAAGCCTCTAAATTTGATCAGCAGTATTCAGAAGAAACTAATTGACAAATCCAAACACACATTTCTGTTTCTTCAGTGAACAGACAGTGCTTACTCTTCCAGCTACAGACAAGTACCTTATGAAGTACCATTCACCTCTCTGAGCTGATCCTGACACTAATCACCTCAGAATTAGCACTTTGATTTACATTAGAGAAGGCTTCTAACAAATTGCAGGTGAAGGGATATTAATGAATATTTAGAAGGTTTTTGAAAACTTCCTCTGCACACAGCATGCAGAGTTCTCCTCAGTTTTCTTTTCTGTTCGTTTTAAGATTCTTCATGATCTGAGAAATTCAGCATACGCCAGTAATTGAGAAGCATAAGAAATAACAGGCACCAAAAAAACCCACTGAAAACATTCACGTGCTTGACTTGAACCCTTACCTGACTACAGACCAGAAATTAAAGATCTCTGGGAAAAGTTAAGAGATGTAAGGCAGAAAGCCTACAGAGACACTGATAAATGCCCAGCCGTCCTGCTGGCTGTGACTGAAGTTCCAAGAGGAAAGCCTGCGTCCGTTCCCTCATGCCGGGAAGCATTTTGCTAGGTTGGATTCACTGCAGCTGGGCTCTGTCTGCTCAGTGCCCACTGGCACTCTCGCGAGTTCATGCCACCCTCCCACCAGTTACTCCCTGTCTGCTCCTCAGTTCTGCTGGCTGCGTGGAAGCCCAGCACAGTTTGGTCATCGTGCTTTGGGCTTTTTAGAAAATAACATTTGGAAACCACAAAGAACAGGGGAGTGGGATGCTGTCTCATGAAATGAACAGGGCAGGGTTCACACACCCCAGTGACTTCTCCTTCTCTGGCACAGAGATGTAGCAGTTCTCAAAGTCCAGCACACTTGGAAGAATTTGAGAAGAAAAACAAGTCAAGATTTAACCACTGAGGAAACCACAGACTCTGAAGTCAAGGAGACGGTTGTTGCTTAGTCTTACTAAACTGCAGCACTCCAGTTTTCATTTTCATACATCAAGAAATGGCAAAGACCCCAACATTTAGGTGAGTTCTGCCTCACATACATGCCCAGAACTCACACTCACTCCCAGTGGGATTTTGGTGAGGATGAACAATACAACCACTAACACAGAGCAAGGTACCATCTGGCTGCCTGCATGGACCCTGTTGAGTTTTCTCCCTTTAGATAAAGTACCTACCAGTATACAATGGGCATTTCATATTAATCCCTACTAACACTGCTCTTGAGAACAAGGTTGAATACAGAGCGTTCGAAAGAGATTGAAAAAAGAGGGAGTGAGACCATCATCACACTTACCACAGAAGCAATTCCATCCCTGCAGGAACTCATGACAACAAACAGTAAAGAGCACAGCACCAGTGTCACCGTGATCTTCCATCTCTACTGAGGACAGAAAGCACATGCAGAAATAAGTTCCCTCTCCTCTCCCAGATATCAGTGTTCAGCAGAGGTGAAAGGGACAGACAGTGCTTTCTCAGTGGCACACGTCCAGTGTGAAGTGAAAACATTTGCAAGGCCTTAGAGGAACAAGCCACATTTCTCCTCTTTCTTTCTTTCTTTTTTTTTTTCCAATCCTGGAAAATTTGTTCACAAAGTGAAAATCAGGCCGTGCTGTTTCACAGCCATGTCAGTGTAACATCCCAGGTCACTGCGACCTTCAGTGCACACAGGGTTTTTCACTTTCACATGGATACCAGATGTTGAGCCCCTTCTCCCTCTGATATTCAGGGCCCTCAGGCTTTTGTACAGCATCAGGCACTCAGCATCGTGTTCGTTCATTACACTCCCTTTGAGTTTTTGTTGTGAAACATTCATATTCACTGTAGCTCTTGCAGCAAGCATCACACTCCATTAATTTGTGCTCTCAACCCTGTTGACCCAAATCTTCATGGGATTGCACATGCAGTTTAGATTTCAACACTGCTTTTTTTACAGCAGTCCCCTTTCAAGCTAAAGCAACTAAGAAAGCACTTCGCTTTGGTTTATTACATCTTGGCATCTGTTGTCTGTACTCACTTTTAGGGCAAAAAATACTCAGAACAGCTATTTGTATTCTTATTCCAAAAGATCGCTTTGGAAAACACAACACAAGGCACAAAATAGCAATTCGGGGTGTAAACAGCATTAGTTGGATGAACCTCAGATGCACAGCAATGAGGGCAGCAAGTACACAAAGGAAGCAGCAGCAACACATGCATCCCCTCCCAAAGGAGTGATCCTGCACAGCAAAGGAGAGAGCAAAGGAGCTCTGCAGCACAGAGCTGTGATTTCTGGAGACCTACCTCCCAGTCTCAAGTGATGAACTCAGCTGCAGTTTGCGGTCGGTTCCTGTAAGGTCTGGCTTTCTCCTTTAATGCCTGGACACAAGAAGTTACGATGATTCCTGCAAGTGAACTGAGATCTGTTTCTGTATTTCAGCATTAGTCCACAGAGCCACAGATGTGAGTATGCAGAGGGTGAGTCCCTAAATGCATAACACAGCGAACGGGTTGTACACAATGCAGGGTCATGCCAGCTTTAACAGAACAGGATTTCTTCCTTCTCAACTGGTAGAAAAACTTCATTTCTTTCAATCAGCACAGGCACTTGTAAGCCAGCCTTGTGTGGACAACTGATGGGGCTCAAATGAAGTCATCTTCCATCACCAGGACCCTGGTTGGTGTCAGCCCCCACACTCTCTCATACCTCCTGCATGAAAAAAAATTCAAAATTGCTCCAAGAGACCTGGAAAAGCCCAAGGAGAAGAAGTCTGGTGGTAGAAGCCCTCCTGACAGGAGGGCACCAGCGCTGCGAGCTCGCACCCTGCAGATGAGGTGTGGGGACCCCATGGGTGCACGTGGCATCCGACTGAACGGGCAGCAAGCGTGCAGCCCTCTGGGAACCACTGCCACGTCTCCACGGGATCCAGAGCCACGCTGTCCCTTGAAAAACTCCCTGCCCTGTGTGCTGGGCAGAAAGGGGAGAGAGCACACTGCCACGGTGCAACAATGGGGTTGATCAAAGGAATCAAAATCAACTTCCCAAATCAGTCTTTACAAAGCGACACCAAAGAAAAGAAACTTAGTAACACAAACACCTACTTTAAGCAGAAGCAGCTTACTTGCAAATGATAAAAGACGCTGGAAGGAATGCATTTTTCAAGTGCAGGCATTTATATCTCAGGGAGGAGACAACATCCCTTCCTGAAGATATTTTGTCAAGGCAAAGACAACCACTGGGTTTGGAATTGTGCTTTCAGAACTTAGAGGAAAACGGTTTCCTCTCTCGACTGCTCGTAACATGTGAATAACCCAAAGTCAACAACATGTGATCTTGTGTGGTCTTTTTGCTCTTCATACGGGGCTGGTGTTTCACTCGAATCTGGGAAGCGACAGGAAGCAGGGAATTCTGCAGAGAAACAGGAGATCCTGTGCTTTCCTAACAAGCTCTGGAAATGCAGCACGTCTGGGGAAAAACCACTGCTGTTCTAGATGAGAAATAAAAAATAAAACACCACCCAGACACACAGAATGAGTTAATACGCCTCTGAGTCACATACTGAAGGAATTCTGACGCAGCCATATTCACAAAATTTCCCGACTCTCTCATAAGCATTTGAATGTCCACGCATCAGTGGAGGGCTGATCAACTCTTAAACTGAAGTGTTAAAGGAGTTTCTGAAAGCAACATAACTGCTGTATTATTTGTAAGTATCGTTTGTGGTGTGCGGTGGTTGCTGACATGAATCATCCACTCAGGGAAGAGAAATAGCGCTCCGGCAGATGAAAGGGCTCTGCACAGCAGGGTCTGTGCTTCCTTTGCTGTAGCACTGCAGGCAAGGATCCAGAAGAACACTGGCTGTTTAACACCCTGCTACCCATTTTCAAAGGAATATGGAGCATGGAAAGTCTATGTTGGTTTTCCTGACCACGACTTGCTCACCCGAGCCCAGCACAACCTGCCTGCACCCATCACGGGGGGGACGCACACAAAACCTTTGCTCAGCATTTTCCAGCAGCCCGCTCCCTTCCCCTACCTCACAACTTAACTTCCCTTCCACATGACCCATCCATGTCCCCATCTCTGAGTCTTCCTCCACATGGTTTTGGCCTCCACTTCACCAAACTGCCCAGCCCAGCTCAGCCAGGACCCAGGAGAAGTTTGCTGCCTCCACATAATTTTGCTGGCTCCCTCTGCCCCAGGGTCTCAGCTCCATGGCCTGTGTGCCAAGCAGGCAAGAGGACATCGGCTACTTTCTTATCAAGCCCTTCAACTGAGAACTGAAAATACAGACTTGAAGCTGTTGCTCTGAAAGAAATAAAAACAATGAAAAATACTCACAGGTACATGTAACTCAGCACCACATATCCTTATTACTTGTCCATGTCCCCTGTAGCTTTTCTCTAAGATTTCTGTTTATAAACATAATTACCGTGTCTCAACAAACCACACTGCTGTGTTTATACTGGGGCAGGACTGTGTCTTTAGCAAGACACCTTGCAGTGAAGTAGCAATCACACTCCATACATTTCTCCTCCCCCTCTACTCTGCCCTGGTGAGACCACATCTGGAATATTGTGTCCAGTTCTGGGCCCCTCAGTTCAAGAAGGACAGGAACTGCTGGAGAGAGTCCAGCGTAGGGCTACAAAGATGATCAAGGGAGTGGAGCATCTCCCTTATGAGGAGCGGCTGAGGGAGCTGGGGCTCTTTAGTTTGCAGAAGAGGAGACTGAGGGGAGACCTCATTCATGTTTATAAATATTTAAAGGGTGAGTGTCACGAGGATGGAGCCAGGCTCTTCTCGGTGACAAACAATGATAGGACAAGGGGTAACGCACACAAACTGAAACACAGGAGGTTCCACTTCAATTGGAGAAGAAACTTCTTCTCAGTGAGGGTGACAGAGCCCTGGCCCAGGCTGCCCAGAGAGGTTGTGGAGTCTCCTTCTCTGCAGACATTCAAAACCCGCCTGGACGCCTTCCTGTGTAACCTCATCTGGGTGTTCCTGCTCCGGCAGGGGGATTGGACTGGATGAGCTTTTGAGGTCCCTTCCAATCCCCAACGTTCTGTGATTCTGTTCTGTGATTCTGTGATTTGTGAAGCACACTCAGCTGGGACAGCCCTGCAAGGCTCCAAGTGGTTTCCCCATATCTCTCTCCAAGAAATAGCTGCTGGAAACGGCTCCTTCTTTCCCCCAGAAGATCAACTCTCTTTGCCACATCTCCCTGGGGGTGCAGCTCAGCGTTCCAGGAACACTTTTCAAGTCAGTGTGCCCTGTGCCTCTCACTCCTCCTTCTCCCAAATGTTCAGCCACGGTTTAGCCAGGTTCTTTTATTTTTTCCCCCAAATAGTTGCTCATTCTCAAGCATCTGTTCTGGCAGCGTTCCTGCCCAAGGCCTCCTGTCTGGTATATCTTGCTTGGATTAGAGCTCAGACCTAGACAAACATTCATCCGAAATCATTTGCATGTGTAAATAACAGATTAAAATGAAAAACTGCATGCAGATTTAATTGCTGTGGGTATAATAATTTCAGCATTAGGATTAGCTAGTAGCACAAGCAAAAAAACCAAACCAAAACAAAAAAAACAACAAAACGAAAAACCAATTATCTGGAATTATGGAGTCTTGATGATGAAGCTTTATGATTTGCTGCTGAACTAACCAACACATCTAAATTACATCATTATTTGTTCCTAATCCCGAGAACTAAAAAGAAAAAGCAAAATAAATTCCCATCAACGTTTTGGTGTATTATAAAGTCTTTCTTTAAATACTGAGCTGACTCTCTGAAGGCTACAGCAGAAGAAAACTAAAGAATAGGAAGCACAAAATTGACATGAAACCGGGTGATACGTTGGGCCTGGCTGCAACTTTGAGACGGCGAGGGCAGAACCACGTTGTTCTGGTCTCCTGCATGAGGCAGGATCAAATAAAACAAAATTAATTTCTCCCAGGTATGAGAAGGATAAAAAGCTGCAAAATCATTCAGGAGAGGGTACAGATCACAGAATCCCAGACCGTTAGGGA
>NW_010167389.1:0-2111 GCF_000695765.1 Mesitornis unicolor
CAGTTACTCTTAGATCTGATCCCTCCATTAGATCTGACCCACCTACTCTATCCCACCCCCCATTACCTTTCACTTGTGTTTTCCACCCCCAGCACCATATCCCACCCCTCCCCATTATCTTGCATCCCCCTCTTATTTTGCACCCCCATATTTCCCCCAGTACTATTTTATCTGCCCGCCCCTTATCCTATCCCACCCTCCCATACTATCCCACTGCCCCGTTATTTTGCACCCTCCGCTATGATTTCCCCCACCCCTCCATTATTTTGTACCCCCATTTTGGGCTCACCCCAGGGGGGTTCCAGCTCTGCAGCTCCTTCCTGTGCCAGCTGTGGGACCCCCCAACACCTCCCCAGTCCTGCCATCACCCAGTGGTGCCACATTTCTTCCCCTTTTTTATTTTTGGGCGTGTTTAATGGGTTTATGGTGGTTCACAGGTGACACGTCACCCCTGTCACCCATGTGGTGTCCCCCCTGACACCCCAAGTCTGGGGGGGTTTGGTACAGGTGAGGATGGGGGGCTCAGCCATGCTCCCCCCACCCAGGGAGGGAATTTGGCTCTGAGTGGGCCCTGTGTCATCTCAGTGCCACCAAACTCTTCTGGGGGGTGTGAGGGCAGAATAGTCTGTGGCTGCTCGGTGGGGGAAAGAGCTCCCCAGAATTTCTCCAGCTCATGGGTGACATGTGCCGGTGGTGGGGCATGGGGCTGGGAGTGTCACAGGCCACACAAAGCAGCAGTGGAGACATGAGCTGCCACATGGCGACATGTCCCACTCATGCTTCAGGGCAGCGACGCCCTCGGGGGACACAACCCCGTGGGCGTGGCAGCCTCCGGTCTGGAGCTGGTGGTGGCTGATGGGGTTTGCTGGGGCATGCAGTGGCATGGCCACCAAGGCCACCCACCACAGCCACTGTCCATGGTCGGTAATGCCCCACACCTCTGTCCCTGGTCCTGCCATGGCGATGCCAATCGAGGTGGCACCCATTGAGGTGGCACCCGTCACCTGGCAGCACCGGGGCTTGGGTGTCACGCGCAGGTGACCAGAGGTGGTGGCTGTGTTTGGCTGTCGGTGGCCACCACGATGGTGGTGGTAGTGGTGATGGTGGTGCTGCTGCCCACAAACCCCCTGCTGCCTCCACAGCACCCGTCTCTCTGTTCCCCGTCCTCCTGTCTGTCCTCTTCCTTCCATCCCTGCATCCCTCTCCTATGTCCATCCATCCGTCCTTCCCTTGCTCCTTCCATCCCTTTCCTCTTTCTGTCTGTCCTTCCCTCCCTTTCCATTCCTCTACCTGTCCACCCCTTTCCTCCTCCTGTCTGTCCTTCTGTCTGTCCTTTCCTCCTTCCATCCCTCTGTCCCTCCCTGTGGTCTCCCTGCTTTCTTCCACCCCTCTCCTACTCCCTTCTGTCCCATCCTCCTTCTGTCTGTCCTTCCCTCCTCTACTTTCCTCCCTCTCTACTTCCCTCATTTCCTTCTGTCTGTTTGTCCCTTCATCCCTCTTGTCCTCCCATCCATCTGTCCATCCCTGCATCCTTCCCTTTCCCTCTCCCTTCCTCACAGCCATCTGTCTGTCCATCCCTCCCACTGCCTGTCTTTCCTCCCCTTCCCCATCTCCCTTCACGCTGGGGGCTAGAGGTGCCACTTTGGGCAACCACGTCTTATCCCCATCCCACCCCCTGCACCCCTTGGCACGGGCATGCTAGTCCCCCTCATCCTCGACCCTTGGGTGCCGAGGTTGGGTGCCAAGGTTGGGTGCCATGGGGTGCCCCCCTGTCACCCCTTTTCCAGCCTGACCCCTGCTGCCCCACGGCGCCCCGGCTCTCCACCATGGAGAACGAGCAGCTCCCAGCGCCCCCCCCATCCAGCAGCGCCGGCACCACTGCCACCACACCCAGCAGCACTGGTGCCGCACGCCCGCCTGCGCCCCAAATCTCTGTCTACAGCGGCATCCCCGACCGCCAGACCGTCCAGGTACCGCGTTTTGTGGTGATGTTTTGGGTTTGGGGTGATGTTTCGGTGTTGGGGTGATGTTTCGGGGTGGGGGTGACCTCTTTGCACCCCCAAACCAAGGTGATCCAGCAGGCGCTGCACCGGCAGCCCAACACGGCAGCA
>NW_010167389.1:2166-2472 GCF_000695765.1 Mesitornis unicolor
CAGCACCTCACCAGCGCCCAGCTCCAGAGCCTGGCCGCCGTCCAGCAGGTGCGGGTCCTCCCCCAGGGCACCCATGGGTGCTGCAGTGTGGCACACAGGTGATGTTTGACTCTTTTATTCCTTTTTCCCCAGGCGAGCCTGGCGGCGAACAGGCAGAGCAGCTCCTCAGGTGGTAACAGCACGCAGCCCGCACCGGCACAGCAACCCACAGTGAGTCCCCCTGTGCTGCCAGCACCCAACCCACCGGCACCCACCCAGCACGGCACCTGAGCTTTCTCCTACCTCCTCGTTTCAGATCAACCTGGC
>NW_010167389.1:2587-3937 GCF_000695765.1 Mesitornis unicolor
CCCCCCCCCCGCCCCCACTGCCAGCCAGGCCCAGATGTATCTGCGGGCACAGATGGTAAGGGATTACCTGCACCCTGCCCCACAGCGGTGGGAGTGGCTGGGGCATGTGGGGTGTCCAGTACCTGTAGGGTGCTTGTCACCCCACTGTGGGGTGGCTGGGACCTGTGGTGTGCTCATCCCACTGAGGGGTGACTGGGACTTGTAGGGTGCCTGTCATCCAGCTGTGGGGTGGCTGGAACCCATAGGGAGCCCATGGGCCCACTTTGGGGTGGCTGTGACCTATGCACAAGCACAGGCTGGGTGGGGAATGATTTGAGAGCAATGCCAAGGAGCAGGACCCAGGGGTGCTGGTTGATGAGAAGTTCAACATGAACCAGCAATGGGCACTCACAGCCCAGAAAGCCGACTGTGTCCTGGGCTGCACTCCCAGCAGCATGGCCAGGGGGTGAGGGGTGGGATTCTGCCCCTCTAGTGAGACCCCCCCTGCAGTGCTGTGTCCTGGGACCCCCACCATCAGAAGGCCATGGAGCTGTTGGAGCGAGTCCAGAGGAGGCCACAGAGATGCTCAGGGGCTGGAGCAGCTCTGCTATGGGGACAGCTGAGAGAGTTGGAGTTGTTCAGCCTGGAGAAGAGAAGGCTCCGGGCTGACCTTAGGGCAGCCTTCCAGGACCTAAAGGGGCTACAGGAAAGCTGGGAAGCTTTTTACAAGGGTAGGGGGTGATGGGATGGAGGGACATGGCTTTAAACTGGAAGAGGGGGGATTTAGATTAGACATTAGAAAGAAATCCTTCCCTGTGAGGATGGTGAGGACCTGGCAGAGGTTTCCCAGAGAAGCTGTGGGTGCCCCCTCCCTGGCAGTGCCCAAGGCCAGTTTGGACGGGGCTTTGAGCAGCCTGGGCTGGTGGAGGTGTCCCTGCTCATGGCAGGGGTTGGACTCGAGGGCCTTTAGGGACCCTTCCTATCCAAACCATTCTGTGGAGTGCCCATCATCCAGCCAGGTGGGTGGCCAGGACCCATCAGGTGCTCCTTGTCCCATTGCAGGGTGGCCAGGACCCTATAGGGTCCTTCACTCTGTAAGGTGTCCGTTTTCCTGCTGCAGAGTGGCTGGGACCCATAGGGTCCCCATGGTCCCACAGCAGCATGCCCAGGACTCATAGGGTGCCTGTCATCCTGCTGTGGGGTGGTTGGGACCCATTGGGTGCCCCTCACCCTACGGGGGGTTGCCAAGACCCCATAGGGTGCTCAGACCTCATAGGGTACCTACACCCTCCACCCTCCTGGGGGGTGCTCAGCCCCTATTTTGGGTGCTCTCTGCCCCACTGTGGGGTACCCTGACCCTGGAGGGGACCC
>NW_010167389.1:3964-4201 GCF_000695765.1 Mesitornis unicolor
GGTTGTGCCAGTACCCTAAAGAGTACCCCCTGCCACAGCAAGGGTGCCCAGAGTCCATAGGGTGCCTGTCCCCTGCATCCCTCCTGGCACTGGGTGGGACCACCCCATAGGGGGTGCTGGGATGGCCCATAGAGGGTGCCTTCCCCCTTCATGGGGATGCAAGCACCCACTCTCTGTCTCCCCCCAGCTCATCTTCACCCCCACGGGCCCAGTCAGTGCCGTTCGGCCCGAGAGCCC
>NW_010167390.1:0-242 GCF_000695765.1 Mesitornis unicolor
CCGGGCCCCCCCCCCCCCGGTGCCCGGGGTGCAGGAGCCACACCGGGTGTCACCGCCAGGGCCACCCATGGCACCCAGCGACACTCGGGTGGCTCCGCCACGGGACCTTGGCCAAACCGCGGGCACAGAGTCCGTCCTGGCACCCACCTCAGCACCCACCCCATGTGCCATGGTGCCACCATCACCGTCACCTCTCCCCGCGGCCAAAGTGCAGCCGCTGCTGCCGCCGGACTCCGCTCCCG
>NW_010167391.1:0-32224 GCF_000695765.1 Mesitornis unicolor
ATATATATATAAATATTATATGTGATATAGAAAACATTATTATGGGCTGCATGGTGGAAATTAAAATAATTGGGGCATGTGATTAAATATGTCAGTGAAGCAGCCTCTTAATTTTAGAAAAAGTGATTTCTGTTGTAGATAGACTTGGCAAAATGGTAATCTTAAAATGTTATTATCCATACAGTAAAATGATCATGTTTGCTGAAGGGGTATAAGAAAAAAATTAATTGCTAGTGATGTCCATAACTGCACTTGATAAACAGTGCAGTTAAGTCAGACCACCACCACCCACATACCAAGTATAAATTAATGAATGATTCACATGAATAATTCTCAGAGACAATACAATACATTTTTAGGGGGAACATGGACAGGACCCTACCTACCCTCCTGTTAGGTAACTTGTTACTGATAGTTCAGAGGAGGGTGTATACCCCTCACCTGCTCCATTTATGTAATACACAAATTGAAAGAGAAAAAGAATCCCATCTTCTTGAATTAAAAACATCTGAATGGAGAAATCGCTCATGTCATTCTGAGCCTGCAACTGGCCAGGAAAGCGGGGAGCAGCCTGCGGTACTGCTGGAACAGGAGCTGTGTGCCTTACCCTGCCTTTCATGGTAAGGGGGAATTAATGAGGCAGAATCCTTTGGCACCGTCACATGAAGCCAGTGACTGTCACAAGCAGTTGCATATTGGGCAGTGATGCTCTTTAAAGCCTAGAGTTTGTTGTACTATTCTCAGGTGCATTAGAAAGGGGAGGTGAATATACTTTTAAGAAAAATTCAGGCCAAGATAGCTGCTGGTAGTTGAAATGTCTGCTAATTGGATATTTTAGAAAGTAAATCAATACGATCACCTTAAATGAATTATTTCATGCTTAAGTTATAGTAAAACCTTTTGTCTGAATGCCTTACAATAAGTTTTCAACTTCTCATGAAAACACTTTCAATTTATTTTCTTGTATCTGTCATCATGTTTTGTCCTAGATATATGAAACAATGGGTATGAGCAGTACCACCTTGTTGGCTGAAGTGTTCATACCTGTTCCTGAGACTACAGTTCTGACAGGCAATGCTCCTTTGGAAGAAATAGAGTTCAGCAGCAATCAGCGTGTGATGTTGGACCATGAAGGAGTTGGGAGTGGTAAGGACTCTCAGTCTTTCTCAGTACAATGTTTCTCATTCTTCTGAAGCCATATAACAGTAACAGACTGGCATAAGCTTCAGAGTAAATTCTGGTTTTTGCATTTGCAGGTTCTGTATCTGAATCTTATAAAATAGTTGTGATTCTTATAAGTTTGCTGTGAAATTTTTGTATTACGTATTTTAAGCTGTATATAATAAAAATGTGTGTTTATTATTTGGCTTGTATCAGTAGAGCTTTAGTAGCTATAGAAGGTATGTGTGGGTTGTTGGGTTTTTTTTAGTATTAAGTAATTTAGTAGTAAGTAATCAGGCCTCTGTCACTGCAGAGCAAGTAGATGGTATTAATCAGTATAGCTCCAGTGATTTTACTGTTTTAAACCACTGAAGAACTGGCTGTGTAAGTGTATATGCAGATTATTTTTTTTTTGTCTTCCTATTTGCTTTTATGACATTCTGCAACACATTTTATTCCTGGGACTTTAGAAAGATAAAACAGGGGAGAGGTAGGAAAAGAGGAAACAAGAATAATACGTAGTGGCATATGGAACTTCCAAGTTCATATAATATGTTCGAACAGGATTGTGTGAGGACTGACTTGCATAAATTTGCCATATATGGAATACAGATCAAGCTAGAGCAGAAGAATTGATAGAAAGCTGCCAAGGAAAGAAATGTGGTAAAAAATTATTACAACAAATGTGTGTAAATGTCATTGACCACGATGACTGTATTACAATTGTATATCACAAAGCTTTAAGACTGACTTTTCAGTCATGCATCATTCTTTTGACTATGAATTTCTGTTTCATTAATAACACTATGCTGAATCAGAAAATTACCAGAAATATGAAATTGTGTGAAGGAAAAAAAGCCTTTGGCATAGCTTTCAAGTCATGGCCTTTCTTTCCAACCCAAATGGAAAGCCTTTCTGTAGGTGGAGTGGTGTTTTTCACTCCTTTTGTAGGGCAGAGTCCTTCCCCACAGCATGCAGCAGATGTTTTTTCACGTTGCCCTATTTATATAAAGGCACGGGTTATTTGACTATTTATTTTATGGAAGAATTTTTAAAGTTGTTTAAACATTGTATTTGAATACATAAATGTACTCCTTTGAGTTTTTTCCCTCTTTGTAGGTGTGTCCTTTTCATTTGAAGCTGATGGTAGCAACAAAATGTCTTTAATGACCTCTGGGAAAGTATCCAATAGTGTCTCTTGGGCAGTTGGAGAAAAAGGAATCCCCTTAATTCCTCCAGTATCCCAGCAAAACACAGGCATACCAAGGTAATATGATATGAATTTTCAGAGATTCATGGAAAACTCATTACATTACTATTAAAAAAAATAGACTTTCATAATCAATAATTTCCATAATATTTTTCTTTTAGGTTTGGGTATTTTACTTTGTGCTGTAATCCCCTGCAGATATCTTAGGGTACACATTTTTGGTAAACAGATTTTAGTTAGAAATGTTGTCTTTTTGTAGATTATATATAGAAAGTATTAACTCAGGTTACCTCACTGTAAAGCTTTAAGAGTTTTCCCATACTTATTAACACTGAGCAAGTACCTCTTCCAGCTGATCAGATTCTGTCAGATTTTTGTTTATTTAGAGGCTAGACATTTGCATCCAAATCACTGTTACTGTTTTTGACCCAAGCTGCAGACATTAGGGTAATTTGCTGATCAGCATTATGAGTAACCTGCAGACTTCAGTGAGACTAGAATAGCATGAGATTAAAACATAAGGATGGATTCCCAAAGACTAACATGCATGTTCCAGTGTATTGGGTTTACATGGCAAAGTTTTGGCAGTGATGGGCCTTCCAGTAGGGGTGGCTTTTGTGAGAAGGTGCCAAGAGCCTGGCCAGTAAATCATTGTGCAGATGGCCTCCAGACTACCTGCCATATTTCCTTGCCTACTCTGAATACATGCAAGTGAGCAGAAACATCCAAAGGATAAGGAGTGGAGCTGGGACTTGCAGTATCAGGGAGGACCAAAAGCAGGGCTTCACCACAAGGGAGAAGGCTGTAAGGGTGTCCCAGTACAGAGAGTGTCCTCACCAGCTGCCTTGCAGTCCTACAGGGGCTGAACATAACAGGCAGAGCAGGGTGCTGGCAGCTAGTCCCAGACTTGTCAAGGGGATGGATCAGGTCCCAGCATCTATCCAGAAACAGCAGGGAAGGGGGCAGAGACCAAGGCTACCATGTGGGTCTGAGCCATCCAGGAGACAGGTCAAAGACAGGATTTAAGACATAGCGCAAGCAGGAACTGTGCAGTTGAGAAGGTCTTTTCAGTATGGGTTGTCAAAACTTTTATGTTAATTTTCTTGCTGTGAGGCAATTTATCATCTTACCTCCTAGCGATCAGCAACCTGGAATAGTGTAGGTGTAACATAAATTAATCAATAAACACCTCACTACCTTGTAGAGAAGTTCCTTTCCACCAGTTCCTTTGTATTTCCCCCTTACTTTTCTTTGACATTCCCTTAGCTGCATAACTTCAACTAAGAATTGTGTAGTGGAATTTATTCAGGTTTTAGGGAGCTTTTTGGGTGTTTCTAACATTTTAGATACTTTTTTATATTGCTAAATCATATGTGTTTTAGGTATAAATTCTGTTAATTTTGTCTTTTCAGTGCTTTAAAAATTACTGATGCAATTGCATCCATTGGTACATCGGGCTTAACTGACATGAAAAAACTAGCTAAGTGGGCAGCGGAAGCAAAACTTGATCCAAATGACCCAAACAATGCAGCTCTGATGCAGCTGATCAAGGTAGGTGGCTTTTTCAGAGCTGTAGGGCTAATGGAACTGTGAAGCACCTAGGGATCAGTACCTTCTCAGGCAGTCAGCATGTGTGCCAGGGATGTAGTAGCATTTTAATTTATGATGGACATACTTGTGTGAGTGTGAAGAAGCAAAATATCTAGTAAAAGTATGATTTATTAATCCATTTAATAGTAGTTTAATGATTTCTTAATAAGTATGCTTTATTAACCCATTCAGTAGTATGCAAACTGATTAATTTAAAATTAATTAAACTGATTAATTTAAAAAAAAAACCCAACCAACAGATTTTGAGTTTGTTATTTCCTTAAAGTTCAGCAGTATTCTCAGCATACTTGGATGGAATTAAGTAGGAAGTTGCTCATTGGTGACACTTGCACAAAGAGATCAAGTGTATTATAGAAATTGGGACTTTTCTAGACATCAGATTGAGGAGCTGTTTACATAGCTGAAGTTGTGTAATCAGTCGTCTTTACAATGCAGTTTCCTAGGTTACTCTGCTATGTTATAGTTTTTCTACTCTTTAATGGTTTGGTTATGTTACAAGGAAATACAATTTTATTTTCTTCTTAACTGTACTCATATACTTTGCTCAACAAAAACCTACTTTAAAACACTTAGCATTTCAGACTCAGTTTGATATGTCTCAATTGCTTTTGCTTAAAATTAATATCCTTGCAAATACTTATGTAAGACTTACAAAAGCTATTTTATAGACTTTTTTCACTTTGTATGAAAAAGTTAGTATTTTTTTGACTAATTTAGGTTGCCACAAGTGGAGAAGCACACATTCCTGATTTCTTCAGATTGGAACAGTTGCAGCAAGAATTTAATTTTGTTTCTGATGAGGAATTTAATAGATCAAAGAGATTCCGACTCTTGCAGCTCAGAAGTGGAGAAGTGGCAGAGTTCCGAAACTATAAGCAAGTCCCCTTACATGAACGAGAAATCAGTGAGAAAATCTTCCAGGTAGAATGTTATCTGAAATATTTCTTTCTAGTTTTAATGCTGATAGTATTTGACTTGCAATTAAGTCAATTGGTCCCTTAAAGAATGTATAGCTATTCTGATGAGTAAAAAAAGAGAGCATTATTCCTTCAGTCTTTTCTGGTGTTATTTTAATCTAATTAATTTCCTTCCGAGGTAGTATTTCCACAGCTATACCATAGGAAGGAGAAAAATAAAACACAGCCACTGCTGTAGTCACAAATGTTGTAAGATACTTTTTTTTTTTTAAAAAGGTAAGAGAGCTTTTTTTGAAGGGTGACTTCAAATATAGAAAGGTAGTGCAAAGGTAATTCAGGCTCAGGCTTATTAACTTTTGAGTCCTTTCTGTGGAGACTGCTGAAAGCAATGACTCTAACGAGAATGAAAACATTCTTGTTTTACGACAGCCTATGTTGCAGTTTTTTCTATTCTAGTACATTGTTCCAACTGGCTTACCCTGTCCTTGCCTGTCTGTTAATTACCTTACTGAAATGCAATGTGTGCATTTATTTGGGTCATACTTCAATTGTTTTTAATCTCAACTCCATTATTGGTGTTAAGTCACGTGTTTTTTTGTTCTTTAGCAATCTGTGTGGCAAAGAAGCATTTCAGTATGTTCATTCCTTAGCCAGATCAGAATCATCTCAGATTCTGGCAACTGCTGCTTTGTCCGTATTTCTTCTTGCATAAATTTCTTTGGAAAATTCCTTTCTTCCATTTCTTTTGGATTATATATTTCTTTTGGATTATATATTTTTATAAAAGTGATTAATTCAGTCATGTCTGGCTCTCTAAAAAAAATTTACTTTTTAAACTTTTTAAATTTAAATTATTTTTGTATCTTTTATTTAAAAACGTGACACATCTTTGATATACATTTCTGATCCCGTTGATTTTACAGATTTTGTTCATTTCATGTTATCATTCAAAATTGAAAACTATAGTTGAAGAATTGTTTTATTTGTTTGGTTGGTTGGGTTTTTTTCAGTAAGGGTAAATTGGATAAACCCATGATTAGCCATTCCAAGTTCATTTTATGTGCCATGATCTTCAAAACTAAGTTTAAAGCGGTATTGTCCCTAGTTGGTTTACTAGCTGTTTGGCAAAGAAGTCTGAAAATTCATAGAATCGTGGAAATATTGTTCAGAAAATATTGCCTGGAGGTCATCTAGTCCTGCTTTCCACTGCAGTGGTGGGACTGTTGCCAGCACTAGATGAGGTCAGCTATGTATTTGTCTAGCCAAGTCTTGAAACCCTCTAAATAGGAGATTCCATAGCCTTTCTGGATAACCTGTTCCAGTGCTGCACTTCCAGTGATTATTTAAAAAAAAAAACAAAACAACAAAATCATGTTCAACCTGAGCCTTCCAAGTTGTATTTAATGGCGGTTTTCCCTTGTATTGTCTGGAACAGAGATGAATTTGGCACTCTTTTCTTTGTAACTGCCCCTCAAATAATCGTGGGCAGATACTGGATTGTTCATTAATCTCTTTCTTAGCAAACTAATTCGGTTGAACACCTTTTCCAGTGCAAGAGAGACACTGAAATAGTGGAGCAAGTCCAGGACAAAGCTACCAGAATATCTACAGAGCTGCAGCACATAATGTACAAGTGGAGACCAAAAGATCTAAGTTTTTTTTGGCCTAAACAAGCACGGCTAAGGGGTTATCTTATTGCTTCCTTCAGGTATCTAGCAAGATGGTGCAGAGAAAACAGAGCAAGGCTCATCTTAGAGGGAGGATGATGACAGATGCAAGTTACTCCAAGAGAAATTCCAGTTAGATATAATGAAAACGTTTTTCATGAAGAACATGTTCAAATTCTAGAACATGTTGTCCAGCAAGTTTGTTGAATTGCCATCACTAGAGATACTGAAAATTCAACTGGCAAAGGCTCTGAACATCCTGATCAGAGTTGTTCCTGCTTTGAGTGAGGTTTTGGATCAAATGACCACCAGAAGTCTCTTCTAACCTACATTATTTGAAGATTCTGACCTCTTCTTTTAGGTCATGTGCTCTAGTCCTCTATTGTAGTAGTCCTTTAGTGGACCCCATCCAGTTTCTCCATGTGCTTTTTGAACTGGCAGCCCCAAACTGGTCACAATATTTCAGTTATGCCCTCACAAGTGCCAAGTTGGAGGGGTTAGTAATTTCCCTTTGTCTGTAGGCCATGCTACTCCTAATATAGCCCATGGTTTGCCTTTCGCCAAAAGAAAAACGGTGGTGGAGGTTGTCAAACCATAACCTTCAGATTTTTTTCAATATTTCAATATGGCTGTTACTCTGCTGGTTGCTTTCCAGTCTGTGCCAGCACATGGAGTTACTCCATGCTCAATACGGAATTTTGCCTTTTCTTCATTGAGACGTTAGTTGTCACAGTCTTCAATGAAGAGCCCTCTGAACTGTAGTTCAGTGATTCACTGTATTAACCACTCTTCCTAATCAAGTATCATTGAAGAAAATTAAGTCCATCCCAGAAAGACCCAATACAATTAGGCCACAAATTTTTATTTTCCCCTACTGTAGTGTTTCCCCAATTGATTCTGTTGTATTTGTCTTCTCTGATCTTTTTTACAGTGTACAGCACTAATATGCAGTACTGCTATGATATCTTCTTTCGCTTTATATTTTTGGTTCCTTGTGTTCCTCAGAGCTGTTGGGTTCATTTCTACCAGTGAGCCCAGCAGCGTGGGCTATGGGATTTTGATAATTCAAGACATGCTGTGCTTATGGGGAAGCAGAATGTCTTGATACACTTACAGAAAGAAAGCAACACAAGTGTCTTGGGTCAGAGGAGAAGGGTTTCAATTTGGAGTTCAACACCAGAGTCAGGGCAAATCAGTCTGAGTATTTGTTTTATCAGAAGTTTATGATCTTTTCCTATTTCTTTTGAAAGTTTATTTAATGCTAATAGGTTACTGTCAGTTAACAAGTACCAATCAATGATTTGTGGTACTTAAATCATACTGCAATAAAAAGACCTAAGAATGGAGCAACGCATACGCATGTACCAGTTGGACATTCAGCTCCCATTATTGGACTTTTAGCTTAGTCATTGCCAGATCTGCCTAAAAATTAGGATTTCTGGCTCAGAAGAGCTGTTCTTACTTTATTTGGTTGCTAATCTGGCATCGTTCAACAATAATTATACACAGGAAAAGTTAGATAAAGATTTATTGTGGAAATAATGAAGCACTGTATTTCCAAAAGGTGCTTCCTGGACCCCTTATCTTAGGAAAAAATATGTTCTTCTTAGTAACAGCAGTAGCAAAATGACCCGAAGGTTAATTTTCTTGAGTAGCTTTTACATGATAACTGGGGTTCTAAAGCCAACCTGATTTGCAGATTGCCATTAAGCTGCAGTTCCTGGGAGACTCCTGAACTTGTAGGCTCTGTGTTTTGCTTGGAAGCTGAGTGTCAGCCCTAGCTTTTTCTTAATTTATGAGACACTTTCCTAAACTTGTGAGTAAAAGTTGCATCTGTCAGTACAGCTTCATTGTAGTCCACCAGAAGAGTAACCACAACCCTGAGTCCATTAACATACTTTTTCCCAAGAACGAAGTGCTTCTCTTGAATCTTTTCTTGTGCTGGTAACCAGTATTCATCTCAGCCCCTCGGTTAGGCCACAGACTCTTTTATCAAACCTCAGGCAAAGCAAAATCTTCACACTCTAGCAGCTTTAAAAAGCTTTCACTTTCTTACAATGTACGACAAAAGATTTTTATTACGCTATTAAATCTCTTTATTTCTTTAATTTAACTTAAAAGTAGCTCAATAATTGTTTCTCAATAAAGTCTTCAACAAGTGGAGTTTCTTCCAGTGTTAGACACTATGAAAACTAGTTATGTGTATTAAAAGAGAGTTCAGATTTCAGGTCATCTTCCAAGAGTACTGCATAACCCCTGTTTATAAAGGATTCTTCCCATTGCAGCTGCAATAAAAGAAGCCATTTCCAGTTCAAATGGATTTTCAGTTTACCAGCAGCAGGTCAGAGTTCAGCTTTAAAAGAAGAGAGGGAAATCTTCAAGTTATTCATAGTAATTTAAACCATATGAATCTTGCAACTTAATCGAATTCTTGTCTCTATTCATGGAAGTTTAGGAATGCTATGGCTGTATAAATTAGCATTAAAAATAGTTTTATAAGCCTCTGACATCTGTTTTGGTTTACTGTGATCCATACATTAATATTAATGAAATATTTACCATTTTTCTTGTATGTAATAAAGCACTGAATATATACTGAATCACAAACTCTAGTAAATATCTTTAGGACTATGAGAAGAGACTGCAAGAGAGGGATGTGATTGACAGCAAAAATTATCTAGATGCACACAGAGCAGTTGTTGCCAACTATCTACAGAAGGTAAGCTGCAAAAAATATGGATCAACCATATTTCTCTAGGCCATATGTTGCTTCTGTATTTGGATATTTTATTTCCATGAATACTAAAAATGGATTCATCTCTAAACATGACCTACAGACAACTTTAGAATTCCGAGCGAGGCCTGAAGCTGGTCTAATTGAACAAGTAGAGGTTTGTGAATGACTCATTTAATGTTGCTGAAAAAGATGCAATGTATAAAATGACCTGCCATTCTGGATTTTTCTAGCAGTTCCGTAAATTTGTTTTTGCTTCAGTGTCCCACAGATTTGTACTGTTGTGTCCCAGGTATTCACTGATTTCCCTCTCCTCCCTATTTTCCTTCTTGTAAGCTGTGATGCTAAGAACTTAATTATCTCAATGAAATGCCCTAACTGCTGTTAAAAATCATTTAATGCAGAGAGTGTGTCTTCCATCACATTACCTTCGTTGAGGTATTACAGTAACAAATTGTCTGCTGGAAAGAACGGTTTGTAAGGGAGTCATAGACAATGAAGAGTGTTTAAATCTTCCAGGCAAGTGCCAAAGCCAAGATTCATTATGATAATATAAAAAATTATTTTTAACAAAGCTGTCATGTCTCTGTCATCCTGTATATTTTGCATGGTATTTAAGTGTGTACCCAAACATATGGTTTATGCAGCACACTGAATAATAGTATAATAGTACAGAGTGACATACATTATGGTAAGAGTAAGATACATTATGGTACCTTTATCACTCTTTTAGGTTAAATACAAGTAGCCTTTTTAAAAATAATATTTGGATGTTTTACACTTACGTAAATTGTCCAATGTGTTTGCAAATTAGATTTCTCACATCAGAACTGAAATTCAGTTCTGATCTTTGTATACTTATCACTTTAACACAAAGATGTAATAATTTAAATAAAAACTTTTCAATGTAACAAAGAAAATTTGCATATTGCAGAAAATTGTTTGTTATTGCCGTTCTTCAACTGATCTTGGACTAGCACAGTGTATTTATATAAGGCATTACTTGTGTTAGTGGTAGGAAAAAAGGCCAAAGGCAATAAATTGTCTGTCTGCTTCCACGTTGTCTTTGGGAGAAGAGGGAAGATTTTCATCTCCATGCTTCAGTCTGTAACCTCAGCGTAGAAATAAAAGGAACTAAGGATTTTAGACATTTATTTGAAATCATGGTATTTGTAATACAGGCTTCATCAGTTGTTCTGCAGTCCAACGTGTTGCTTTTATTCCCCATAACTAGTACCATATAGATTTATTTACAGCCTTTTCTGCAACTTCATTTAGACATGGAAAAGAGATGTCTATTAGCGTCATTTATTGTTGTGATTGTTTCTGATTATGAGCTGTGAGCAGATAAGACTTTGTTTTCTCATTGTGTGTTTTCATATGTTCTTATATCTGGCTAGCCAGTGTGTTTTTAGTGGATCATTGTATGTGTAAAATGTGCTGATATTATGTTCTGAAGAAATGTCTGGTGGAAAGAAAATTTTCCTTGAACGATGATTCTTTTAAAAGTGGGAAAAAGTAAAGAATATATATTTTGACATTTTGTTTGTCTTTAATACACAGAATGCAAATACTTGCAGTGGGTTTGGATTAAAAATGTACTTTTGTCTCTTCTCCCTCCCCATTCGCAGGTTCGAGAGTCAGTAATAAACCGTTTCCTCATAGCAAAACACCATTTCCTTCTCTCTGACCTTGTCAATGAAGAAGAGATTCCCAGCCTGGGGTAAGGGAGCTATCTTTATTTGTTCTAAATCGACATAATTAATGTAAAAGCATCTCTGATCTTCTTCTTGCAAAGTGTATTGATGTGACTAACTGATGCAATTTTGTGTTTAGTATACGTATGAACTTCCAATCACTATGTAGGCCTCTCCCAGTACAGGCAGTGTATTGATACAGAAAGTGCGTAAAAACTTCTTAAAGAAAAGGTCTGGTTTTGGCAGAAGTCATGTGACAGCATGTAAATAAGATTTATAATGCATCAGGCTGCAGTCCGATGAGCTGAGCACAGCCCTAGCTGGTGCCAGATTGAATGATTTCCAAATATCAGACAAGCATCAGAGGTAGTAACACCACTCCTGGTTCTGTAGGTGATGCTCACTTAGAGTCAGTGCATATGCCCTGCAAATAATGTGCAATAGATTTTTTTTTAACAGTAGTTTTCTTTATTTTACTTCTCATGTATTTCTGTGTGCTGTTGCTGGATGTTGTCATATGCTGTTTACTTTCAGAAATGTTACTGGGTATGGAAAGAATTTCTTTTTCCTTTTAAGATTATTATTTGATTTATTACTTAAGCACTTTGATTTTTTTGTTCCAAATCCCGTACAATGTTGATTTTGACATTTATCAGTTATCATAGCATAAATGACTATTAATTAGTATTGCTCACTTAAAATCTGTGTAAATAAACAGATAGTTAATTTTTCTTTTGAATTGAAGTTGCGTGTATTCCCTATAAACATACAAACACCCTTAAAGTACAGGCAGAGCTTTCTCAATCAACAGAATATATCTAAACGGTCCCATCTGCTGGAGAGACAGAGACTTGCTCTCTTACAGAAGAGTTCATCCCGTTTTTCAGTTCACGTCTCAACATCACAGAATGGAAAAATCCAATAAAAGACTGTAATCAGCTTTTGGAGTTGTTTAAAATCAAATGCTTAATTGATATTTTCTTAACATTAATACTAATTCATATTGAATACTATTTGCTAATATATGTGGTTAGTGAATATAATATACACCATGGTTTGTTTGAAGTGTCTACGTTGTGAGATATTTCAGTAACTCATGGTTTTGTGTTATTTTAACAATACTTAAATTACTGTGCTTTTTATTATATGTAAGGAAATAATGCCATTGGCTACCAGTTATTAAAGTAGATTTTGGAATGTCTGCAGTTAATATCAATGATGTGTAAAAACGTACATCTGCTTTTTATTCTTTTTTTTTTCCCTCCTTTGGTTCTGCTTTGCCTTGGGTTATAAGTTCTGAGGGTCCAGGGTATGTTGTGCCATATTCATTGCACTTCCTTTCTGTAGCCTAATGTTTGTGGTACATAGCTGTGTAGTTAGATATTTTGCCTATTCCATACAGTGGCTGTCGTCATCTGCTAGGCACCTTGTTTATAGCACTGTAGTGCTATAAACCTCTCTTAGACCTCTCTTGAAACTGTGATCGTCATATGTGTATCTTAGTTTTGGAAAAAAAACTTCTTTGCACTTTTAAGTTACAATTTCTGAAATAGAAGACAGAACTGGATTATGTCGTACTAAATTAAAATATTTTGACATTTCATAGAGTTTTGTATGGCACTAACAGGAGCGTACATTTCCTTTTACTATTAGTGTGTAATTTCCATGTGTGTCATGGAAGCACTAGAATGCTGGATTCTATGCAAAAATTACTAAATATCTGTTTTGTGATTATTAGTATTTTGGGACTCAGCCTCTTTAAACTGGCAGAGCCAAAACGACCATTAAAGCCAAGAAGAAAAGAAAGGAAGAAGGTCACAGCACAGAATTTATCAGATGGAGACATAAAACTGTTAGTGAACGTCATTAGAGCTTATGATATTCCAGTGAGAAAACCAGTGATGAGGTATGTTTAAATGCCTGTTTCCCATACAGATTCATTTTTTGAGGACAGCTGAAACAACTGATGTTGAAATTCAGCCATGTGTGTTGTTTTGGTTCTCAAGATTAAAACATATATACACATATCTTTTTATTAATAATGATAAAGAACTGCTGTTTTGTAAGTTTGTAGAATAATATGATCATTTATCAGTAACTGCTAAATTCAATAAATATTTTCCCAAAAACTGTATGCATAGTCTACATACATAGTAGGTAACTTACAGCTTTGATGACATTGTAACTATGATAATATCAGATAAATTATACCTTAAGTCTGCAAGTTATATACAGAGCTATTTTAATTCGTAACATCTTAAATACCAAAAATAAGTAGTAAAAAAACCACAGTTCTTCATTGTGGGACACTGTGTTTGCCTCCTGAGGGTAGCATGATGGCCTTCTCCTTAATGAACTGTTTGTTGAAGTTAATGGACGGAGCCTAATTTGGCTCTGACGAATTTTAGAGGTGGCCATTACCTTCCAGCACATTAAGGCAATGCCTGCACTGCGTGATGCTGTGTCATGTAAAGATACTCGAGTTCTGAGCACTATGGTTCAGTTCCAGAAGCTATGCATTAGTGCAGCGTTTTCTCTCTCTCTCCCAAAATAAATACGTCTTGCATGTAACTCTGAGGTGTTTTCAAGCTGACCAATTACTGTGTATACAGAATTTACAATATTATGCTGTTTTATGCCTTTATTATAAAAAAGGTTCGGTTGGATTTCTTTAAATAAGTTCATACTGAGAAAAACAATTCATATTAGAAACATGTTGACAGGAAGGAAAAGGGGATTTTTTCAGTGCATTATCAGTATTACAAAACTAACTAAAAACCCTCCCAGTCTTGCATTTTATGATGCCTTATTTTGAGCTGCTTTCTCCATTCTTTTATAACTTCTACTGTGGTGTTATTACAAAAAAAGTTATATGGAAACACAGTAAAAATAAACATATTAACATTAATTTCACTTATGGGTTGCTGATTGTGTAACATTCATATGGGTTTAATTTCGTCATAGAGGTTTTGCCTGGATACCATGAAGTCTACACTGTTACAAATCTTGTGGAGATTCATCTCCTTAAACTGAAAAACCTGTAGCTCAGGGAGGTTGCATGGGGCAGGAAAAAAATAATTTGTGGTCAATAAACTCTTTAGAAATGAGAGCCTCCAGATACAGGCTTACAAGAACTGTACACGTGCTACCCCTTTCTGTCATTACTTGATCAAATAACTCTCTCTCCAGGGTTAAAGTTTTATTTCCAGAATAATACAGAATGTGAGGGATTAGTATTTTGTAATGTGTTCTCTGTCAGTCCTCCTTCTTCTTGTTGTTGTAATTTCTTTCCTCTCACAGCAAACTTCAACAGCCATACAAATCTTCAAGGTCCTTCAATGAGATGTTTGCAGTCTCTTCATCAGCTCAGAGCCCAGCTGATAGCCCAGATTGGGCATTCAACCAGGTATATTAGATATCTTACCTTTTCTTAGGTGAAGTTGTGAGCATTCCTCTTTTCCACAGTGAAGTTTACCATCAGAAAGATATCTTATTAGTGAGGTTGGCTTGCCCACTTCTTGATCTCTGAAAAGATAGTAAAGCTGCAAAACTTTCAGAGAAGGGCGATAGGGCCGTCAGAAGTATGGAATGGGTACTCTACAGTGAAAAATAGTAGGGCTTGTCAGCCAGAACAGCAGTAACTGTGAGTAGAGGAGGAGGAATATGGTAAAGACATAAAATCATGAATGATGTGGGGACTGTGGATAGGAATTGACTGTTTTCTGGGTCAGTACAAGGTTGAGGAATCATCAAATGAAGCTAGTAGGACTTAGGTTCAAAACAAACAGTTTATGATTCTTGATGCAGCAGTTAGTAGGTGCCCAGAGAAGTTGCTAACATGTATTGTGAACTGAAGAGGTTTGCTTGCATTGAAGTGGGCACTGGACAAGTATTTGGAAGAGTGATCCATTGCGAGTTACCTAAATAGGAGAATTGTCAGGCTTAGGAAAGTCCTTCATCTGAAAACAGTTGAATACGGGAAGAGTAATAGGAGAAAGCACCATATATACCTGCTCTGTTCTTACTCTTCTGTATGTGTCTGCTGATGACCATTTTCACAGCCTGAATTTTGGGCCTGGTGCACTCTTAGTCTAAACCAACACAGCCATTCTTATGCCTGATACAGAAACTACATTTACTTGCTATTGAGGACTAAATTCAGCATCCTTCTGAATGAAGACGGAAGCCTTATCATGTTTTTTTCCTGTTTTTATTACAATTTTCCTTCTAAATGAGAGCTTTTTGAAATGTAGAAAAGGGTTCTGCCATACGCATTTGAGTGCTAATTAAATGCTTCATTAAGGCATTTTTAATCACATTAGAGTAGTTTGTTGTGGCTAGTAGAAGTTGCTTATCTGTAACAGGAGCACGTTTCGGAGACAACCAGGATTGTAGCAGTAGGCTTCTTGGATTACAGATAAGAGGATATGAGTGCACTTCTTTCCACTGGTGTCTGGATCACATGTTCTGTTTCAGTTACCTTCTTTGGTGAGATAGCCAGTAGTAGCTTTTCCACTCTCAGCAGAAAATGTGGTTTTGACAGCGTATATAAATATATCAAGTATTCTGAATACACTTAGTCTTTTAGAAACACTAATATATAATTTTTTTAAAGCTTCCTAAATGCTTAGAAGCTTTGGAAGTACAACCTCATAATGCTTATAAATTTGTAAAGGACAAGTGTCAGGAGGAAGGAGCCACGCTGTACTCAGTGACAGCCAATGACAGGACAAGGGGCAGTGGGAGCAAGCTGGAGCATAGGAGGTTCAACCTGAACGTGAGGAAAAACTTTTTTACTGTGAGGGTGAAAGAGCACTGGACCAGGCTGCCCAGAGGGGTTGTGGAGTCTCCTTCTCTGGAGACATTCAAAATTGCCTGGGTTCCTGTGTGACCTGGTCTAGGTAATCCTGCTCTGGCAGGGGGGTTGGACTGGATGATCTTTCGAGGTCCTTTCCAACTCCTAAGATTCTGTGATTCTGTGCAGTGTTTAAGATGTATAAAGTTTTATCTGGGCTGGACCAGTCTGGTGTCCACAAAGTATACATTGATAAGTATGTGTAATTTAATATATTCTCATGTTTTTTAGAGGTCTGTTTCCTTTGTTTTGTTCTCTATTTACAGGTTTTAGTCCGTCCTTTTATAGAAGTTTCTTTTCAGCGAACAGTCTGCCGTACAACAACAGCAGAGGGTCCAAACCCCAACTGGAATGAGGAACTTGAGCTTCCATTTAGGTATTGCAAAATTAATCCAAATTATTCCATCAAATCATAGAATGGTTTGGGGTGGAAGGGCCCTTCAAGATCATCTTGTTCCACCCCCCCTGCCATGAGCAGGGACACTTGCCACCAGACCAGGTTGCTCAAAGCCCTGTCCAACCTGGCCTTGAACACCTCCAGGGGAGGGGACATCCACAACTTCCCTGGGCAACCTGTGCCAGTGTCTCACCATCTTCACAGTAAGGAATTTCTTCCTAATATCTCATCTAAATCTACCCTTTTCCAGTTTAAAACCCTTAACCCTCATCCTATCACTACACTTCCTGATAGAGTCCCTCCCTACGTTTCTTGTAGGCACCCTTCAGGTACTGGAAGGCTGCTACAAGTTCTCCCCAGAGCCTTCTCTTCTCCAGGCTGAACAGCCCCAACTCTCTCAGTCTGGCTTTGTAGGGGAGATGCTCCAGTCCGTGATCATCTTTGTGGCCCTCCTCTGGACCCACTCCAACAGTTCTGTGTCCTTCTTATGCTGGGGGCCCCAGAGCTAGACACAGTACTCCAGGTGGGGGCTCACAAGAGTGGAGTAGAGGGGTAGAATCACCTCCCTAGACCTGCTGGTCACTCATTTCTGAGTAACAATAATTTAATTTGAGCATGCACATTTATTCAAATTTTCCTGTTCTGCTTCAGAGAACTTTTTTATTTAAACTTTTCAGAGCTCCTAATAGTGACTACAGCACCCACAGTTTGCAGTCAGTGAAGGATGAAGTCTTCATTAATGTTTTTGATGAAGTACTTCACGATGCTGTAGAGGTGAGTTCATAATTGAAGGACTGTGTACGTTACAGAATATTATGAGCTTTTTGAAGTTGACAGAATAGAAGACTTCAGTGTAATAGCTTTCACTCTTCTGTGCCTCTTTTTTTCTCTATTTTGTCATTCCTTATGGTTTTATATCTTGTCAATTTTGTAAGATTCTTAGACGGAGTAATCTTTATAGTGTTAATCTTTCTCTGTCCAAGTTAAACTTGTGCTATATAATCTGCTGCTAGAGTTGAACGTGTGTATATAATCCGTTTATTTAATGAAGTTTGAGGTGCTAAAGTTGAGAGGCAATATGTGAATTGTAATCTGAATTATGTTCTTAAACTTAATCAGAATTTTTTACTAAATTCCAGATTAATTATTCCAGTTCCTGTATTTTTATTAACTATTTTTTATGCTCTGTCTCATCCTGTTTTGCAAGCTGTTTGATTAAAAAAACTCCACATCTTTTGGTTGTATATATTCATTTTTTGGAATGAGATAAAAATTGCAAGTAGTAGTAACAAGAGATTTTTGTAAGCTCTCAGTCTTGGTATAACTACTTCCCTTCTTGAAACCAGTGAATGCTTTCCCAGTCAATTCAGCATGCACAAAAATAGCAGCACTCAAGGTTCTATGAAAATATAACCCAGAAATAAATAATGCATACGTTTCACTGAGGAGAGAATTCTGTCCTCAAAACTGAAATGGTATTTGGTGAAGCAGAAGGAAGAAATATACAGTCTTGAAACCCAGATGCCGCTCTAGAGGTTTGTGGTTTTTTTAAGTAACTCGTAGGCTGATCATACTAGATTTGGAAATCCCTGATAGGTGATACATATGAAAGAAATGCTTCCATTCCACAGGGTTTATTAGATTTTCATACAACTTTTACATTCAAAAAGCTTTTTAAAGACTAGTAAAATATTTCATTAGACCAGAGCTAAATTTTCTTTGTCTGAGAAGACTCTTGTGGAATCTGTGTCAGATTTTGGAGTTCTCCATAAATCCTGAAGTGCATTGTGCCTTCTATTTGTTCAGCATCTGGCATTCTTGAAAGGCATGCAGAATAATCACTGTCATATTAGTAACAGAACTGATATTTACAGTGAATTATTAAAACAATACGATTTTTTAAATTAATGCCTTGATTAATTTGTTGATTGAAGTAAAGGAAATGAAGCTGTCTTACAAAGTGTTTTGTTGGGCAACTTTTTAATAGCATGATCCTGAAAGAGGAAGTGGAATCCGCACTCATGTTGAGAGACGCTGGCTGGGATGTGTGAAGATACCATTTACTACCATATATTTTCAAGCAAGGGTAAGCATCAGGAACATGGAGTAAATCTCTTAAAATACAAAACTGGAGAATGGAAAGGGGCTGGTAATGGAATGTCAGATTCAGTGATGTTCTCTGTACTTCTGTTTTTATGGAATTGTTTGAAAATGTCTTTGAAACCACTGGTTGTTGTCAAATTTGGTGATTATTTGTCAGTAAGTTCAACATTTTGAAGGGAGAAGAGATAGACAAACGTACTTCACACTGACAACATAGCCTGGCTTCCTTTGAGAATGAGGTTAAAAGTGCAAATTCTTTAGATGGTTTTTGAGATCTCTGATATTGCACAGCCTAGATAGGTGAACTGAGAATGGGAGTACCACCTAGATAGGTGATAGGAAACTTGACCTAACTTCTTTTTTTCACACTTTTCATGAATCATCAGATTTTTATCTACGCCTCTCTGAATCCCTTCTTTCCTCCATTTTAGAACTTTTCAAGAGAAGCTTTTGTCAAGAGATACCAACAGTTCATCATGGGAGTATTAGTAAAACATGCGGTTCTTCATAGGGGAAGGGCATTTTTTTGTCCATCTACCCACTGTGGACTTAGGTTAAGGAAACTAATTTTTCATGGAAATAGTCCTATCATACTGCAGTCTTGCTGTAGTAGCAAATGTATGAGAAGGAAGTTTTGCTTTTTTGCTTCTAATGAGAGTATTTCTCTGTATGTTGTAGATTGATGGTACGTTTAAGGTGAATATTCCTCCAGTCCTCCTTGGCTACAGCAAAGAAAAGAACCTGGGAATGGAGAGAGGTTATGATTCTGTGCGAAATCTGAGTGAGGGCTCGTATCTAACACTGTTTATTACCATTGAACCACAGCTCATTCCTGGAGAGTCAGTCAGAGAAAAGGTGACTGATCAGTAATGCATCATATTCTTGCTTTTTGTTTCCACTTTTGTAGTTCTTGAGATGCATACAAATAGGTATGGTTAGTGTACTGAAGAACATGAATACGAGTACAGAAGGTTATTAATACAAATTCTGAGTGTTCTACTTCAAATGTTCTAGCTCAATTCAATTTAATTGGGTGCACCATTAAGTTAGATGGACATATAATGCATGAGAAACACCTTTCACTGGGTATCTAGTTCCAGTGTTGATAGAAAGCAAATTTGCATTTATTATTCTGTAAACAATAAAGTATTCATGTGAGTATTTGTGAACAGTGGATGAAAAGGAGGTGGCAGGTGCAAACATAGGTTTTTCTTGCTTCTGTGTTTATATTATTCAAATACAGCATTTATTATTTATGGCTTTATGGATGCCTCCAGATCTTGAAGATAATTATTTCTAAACAGCAGCTGTTATTTTTTCCAGGTATTTTACTAAATCAGAATTGCCTTACACTAACAACAACAATATGTAGTTAAAATGCATACACCGCTTGCTGTTTTTTGTAACATCATCCAATGATTTTGAGATCCATTCAGCAGGGATATGTGCTTTTCATGCACAAACAGCAGCACTTCATTCTTTCCCAATTCAGTGCATCACTGGTCATTTTCTAGGGACAAACAGGAACTGGAGAGAAAGGCCTGTCATTATGTAATTTCTTTTTCAGAATAAATATAGATTTGTATGACGTATTCTAAAAACCCCTTTTTCTGTTAAATTATAGTCTTGGCAACTGTCCAGTCCTGTGTTTCTCACTTATGCAATACTGTGGGAATTGTTGTAAGTTAGTACCATTGAAAATAAAGAAAATTAATAAAGTGCATTCATGGATGCCTTTTAAGGTCAATTAGTTTGAATGAGAAGATTATTAGTAGGCCTCAAACCCATAAATATAAACTTAACAGCCTTGAAGCACCTTTAATAGATGAGACCTTATTCAAGAGTTTCATAGTCTTCATCTTCATCTCCAGTAATTAATTGCTGGGAAAAAAATGTACTGAATTTGTAAGGAAACAGATCTCTGTTTACAGAAGGACCTGTCTCTAGTACTGTTCCAAAAGAAAAATCATAGAAATTAAAATAAGGGGTGAGATTATTGTAAAATATTATGGACTGTATGTTGTGAATCGTGTCAAAGCTTCTCTCAAGGAGCCACACAGCGAAGACAAGAGGCAGTGGGTACAAGTTGCACTGGGAGGGTTTTTATCTCAACATAAGCAATAATTTTCTTTTACAGTGAGAACAATCATAGAGTCAAACAAGCTCCCCAGGGACATGGTAGAGTCCCCATCACTGGAGGTTTTTGAGGTGCGATTGCACAGGGTGCTGGATAATCTCATCTGGGCTCCCTTTCCCACAGAAGTTTGGACCAGGTGGTCTTTTGAGGTCCCTTCCAACCTGGGTTGTTGCATGATTCTATCAAAGCTAACCTGTACCAAAAAGCACTTGTTTAAAGTAAAATCAGGAATAAGGAAAGTGTTGCTGAAGTAAGAAAACTATTGGTACAGATGATCTGTCTTCTAAAATTTGAAGACCAGTGAAAAAACAGTTGTGACTAATACATCAGTAGGACTTCTGCCAGATTTTTGTTCACTCTGCATTAGAGATTTTTCTAAATGTTATAAATAAATGTTCTAAATGTTATAAAAATTTTACTTAGCAGCAGATGATCTGTTTACCTTGGATCCTAAACCAAACCAAATTCTTTCTTTAGCAAACATTGTAATGGATTTTTAAATAATCCATTTTTTCAAAGCAATAAAAATAGAAAACAATAAAACAGGACTAAAATCATTAAGAGACTGTTCTATTTTAGGTGGTATGTATCTAATGAAATCTGTCCATAAACACACTACTAAAGGGACATGTGTGCGTTTTCTAACTGTGACCGAAAAAGTCATTATTCTGTGCTGCAACTCACCAACTGTGACACATATTATTATTATAGAAAGTGTTTGGCATAAAATGACAACAACTAACAAATACTTTTGCTGTCCTTTGTTCCTTTTCCTGCCCGCTCCTTCTGCAGTTATTTGAAATACCTGTGTACTGTTTTAGAATGCTAAGCTTAATTTTAGTTTGATTTTATTACACTGTTTTTGTTTCTTTACCTATTTTTTCCTTTTTCTTGCTGTCCTTCCTGAATCTCTATGTAGATGAATGAAATGCTTAAGAAGGTACAATATGAATAAATAAAATCAGTTGAGAAATTCCTGTTGTTCCCCATTTAAGATTTAGCTTGGTTTTGTGCCATTCAGCAATCTTTTTGTACTTTGTGTTATTTGACTCCGACATAGGAGTTGCTTATTTGTCAGTAATATTTGCAGTGGATTACTACATCTCAATTGACAAAATGCTGGAGGCTGTATATTTTGGCTGTTAATTATGCTTGAGAAACGTCACTGCTGTGAGCCTTCTCTGCTGCCTGGAGGTCCAGCTGCAGGGCCCGGTCCAGCTGTTGCACCTCTGGTTAGATTGAGAAGGGTAACAAATGACAAAGTGGTTCATTTGGAACAAAAACATTATGAAGGATGAGCTTTAGTTCTCATCAACATTAGCAAATAATTGTCATTTCTATATAAAGATGTGCTTTTGAGTCCTAGATTTGCTTCTGGAAAATCTCATCTAAAAGCTTTAAAATTTTAGACAAGTCTGAATTATATGGTTTTATCTAAAAATTACTTAGACCTTCTCTGCAAATATTTTGGCATTGTGCAGGGTTGTGGCAGTATTATTTATCTTAAAATCACTAGGATTTTGTGCGTAACCTCAATGGTGGTTTTAATGGAGTGTGATTTGAATAGCATTGTGGTGGGTTGACCCTGTCTGGATGCCAGGTGCCCACCAAAGCTGCTCTGTCCATGCCCTCCTAAGCTGGACAGGGGAGAGAAAAGAAAATGAAAGGCTCATGAGTCAAGATGAGGACAGATAGAGATCACTCACCAGTTACCCTCACATGCAAAACACACTGGACTTGGGGAAATTAGTTTATTTATTACAAATCAAATCAGAGTATTACTTGTTACAAATCAGAACAGAGTAGGATAATGAAAAATACAAACTAAATCTTAAAACACCCCTCCCTTCTTCCTGGGGTTAACTTTACTTAACTGCTCTGGTGCCTGGAGCATCTCCTTCCCTTCCTTCTTCGCTGACCTTGGTGTCTGCAGAGTTGTTTGTCTCATATTCTCAGTCCTCTCTCCTGACTGCAGTTGTGCGTTTTCCCCCCCTTTTTTTCTTAACTACGTTATCACAGAGGCACTACCACCATTGCTGATTTTCTCGGCCTATGGCCAGCAGCAGGTCCATCTTGGAGCTGGCTGGCATTGGCTTTATCAGACATAGGGGAAGCTTCTAGCAGCTTCTCACAGAAGCCACTCTTCCAGCCCCCCCTGCTACCAAAACCCTGCTGTGCAAATCCAATACAAGCATGTAGGATTAGTACCTAACCATCCCTGCAGTTTTACTTGGCCATAACTTTCACTACATTTTCAGTGCTTTAATAAAGCTATAGGTACAAGTCATTACGTGCATTTGTAAGTAAATGCAATTTGCCTGATTTTCCACTACCTTTCTTATATGTCTGTGAGCCAAAGTATATACTACAAGAAAAGTTCAAAATGCTGTTAGGAGAGAATTTTGCACTCCTTTTATGCTCCTGTAAATGGTGAAATAAGGCCAAACATAGTAAACACTTAAACCCAAATTATAAATAAAACTATTTTTTAATAAATTCTACTGTCTTTTGAAGTTTGATACCCAAGAAGATGAGAAATTGCTCCAGTCAGCAGAAAAGTATGAAGCTGAATGTACATCAAAGTTTCCAAGCCGCCAGTGCCTAACAACTGTAATTGACCTCACTGGGAAAACAGTTTTTATTACCAGATACCTCAGACCTCTGAATCCACCCCAGGAGCTTCTTGATGCTGTCCCAAATGGTTCTCAAACAGCAGCAGTAAGTACTGAGAAAATACACTGAAGTTTCTGGGATATAGATTTCAGAATGTGTGTGTTCGCATGTGACATGTATATAAGCAAATACCATTTTTATATGTTTATAAAAAGCATGGATTTACAGCAAAACTAGAGATACAAAATAAAGTAGTAATGACTATGTGTGCTACACAGTAAGTTTATCCATAATGAGGCTGGAAAGGGATATTTGTCTTCTCTGGGAAAAAAAAAGGTATGAATATTGTCTTTTAAAAGACATAACGATACCAACCCTCAGTGCAATTAAATACTATCAGTCTTTGATAGAAGCTCTGAAATGAGCGAGCTGCTGCTGTAATGTGGTCTGTCATTCCTGTCTGTGGAGACAGCACAATGCATCACAGCTGGTACAATAATACTGTTGTGGGATATCTGTGCTGTGAGTTGAGGGTGTCACTTGCTCCATTTTGTTTTCTTGCAGGAATTGGTGGCTCGGTATGTTGCTTTGATTCCTTTCTTGCCAGATAGCGTGTCATTTGCTGGAATTTGTGATTTGTGGAGTACATCAGACGTAAGTAACGCCTTAAACAGAAGTTCTTTATCCTCTTGAATGTGATGCAATGTCTTAGCAGCCCCTGCTTTCAGGGGAAGATTGTACTAGATGGGCTCGAGGTCCTTTCAGACATAAATTATTCTGTGATTCTATTATTGTGAGGACTGTTTTTCTTTATAAGCCATTTGTTTCAAAGAATGAGGACCAAAGCTTGAGAAAAGTTGCTTATCCTGATAAGAGCCAAAATTTTTTATCTTCGATAGGTTGCAATTGATAGGCCCTAAGAATGCTTAAGGCATTAAACTTTTCATGGTTTTTATCAGCTATAAAACAATCTGAAATGGCTAGCCGTGCACAAGTGAAAGAGTGCTCACTGATGGAGACTTTAAAACTAGACTTAAAATTAATCACTATAGTTCCAAGAAACTACAGAAAAAATACTGTATTTAATGTCAGCAATAATGCAATATTTAGCCTTCTCTATCATATTCAGATAAATCCTGTCATCTGTAAAATAACAGCAGACATTAATTTAATTATAGATGGTGTTTTTACCATCTCAAAACTTGAATAACTCAGAAGACAAAAACTTGGTTCTTGTGGTAAAATCTCAGATCTGCAGCATAGATTTTCACAGCATTGACTCATTGTCCCGAGTGTTGAAACAGTGCCCCATAAACAGTAAAGATCAGTTGCAAAGATCTGAGGGGACTTCCTTGCTTCAGAAGTGTTAATAAATATTATTAGAAGTTGTAAGTTGAAAGCACAGTTGATAACTGCACAATCATTTTTTAAATTTAATCTCAATTAGCAATTTCTTTATCTTCTGGCGGGAGATGAGGAAGAACACGCCGTGCTCTTGTGCAATTATTTTCTTGGTATGGGGAAAAAAGCCTGGCTTATCATTGGAAATGCTATTCCTGAGGTAAGAGAATTTTTTCATTTGATCTGAATATTAATTCTATGAAGTCTTTGGTTCCCACTAATGGACAGAATTGTTTCTTCCTAGCATGTTTTTCCAGGAAGCAAATATCCACCGTTAACACATCAAATTACCAAGCACAGGTGAAAGTTTTGCTGAACAGAATTTGGGTAAAAATTCTTGATGGGTTTCTTTAGCACATTCTCACATACTGCACAGCAGGAGCAGGTTCTCGGGTACATTCCTTCCACTCCAAATATGATGGAGAAAGTAGTCCTTAATAAAGCATTCAGCTTATGCATGCTGTAAGGAGGGGCATTACTCCAGGTATTTGAAGGTACCTGGAAAATGCGAGAGATAACAAGAAAGTAGAAGAACAGTTTAGAGATTCCTGACAGAGAATATAAGATAGCTGGGCAATTCCTCCTGTGCGACATGTGGGAAGGCAGACAGATGAGACACAAGGTGTGCTGCCTGGGTGGCAGTCCTTCAGCTCAGCAAGCGGCTGCCAATGAGAGCTGTGGCAGTAGCCAAGTAGGACATACTGATATTGAGCTGGCACACATTGAACATTCCTGGATATAAAATTTCACCTCAGTTCTTAGATGAACTAAGATGACTTCCAGAATCTGTATTTTAAGACTGGCTTGAGGCTATATATGTCTAACACTACTCTGACAGCTAAAAGAGACAAACAGCACTTATTATGATGTTAGTTGGGTAAATCGTAATCAACCTGTAAATTCTTCCAACCAGTTTGCCCAAAAAAGTACTATTAATCTCAATAGTAAAAATCTAGTATTTCAAACAATACAAACTCTACTGTCTTTGCAGCCAGTTTTTAAACCTCTCTCATATCTTTTTTCTTCCTAGGGGCCAACAGCATATGTATTAACTTTGGAACAAAGCCAGTATGTAATTTGGAATCCCAGTACTGGATGTTTTTATGGGCAGTATGATACTTTCTGCCCCTTACAAAACGTGTCCTGTCTGATCAGCTGTGATAATGTAAGTGTCTCCAGTCTTACCACATTTTTATACACATAAGAGCTGATAACTTGATACTTGTTCCTGATATTAGCCATCATTTATTCATCAATGTAACTGTATGTATGCTATCACATTATTAAGTGATTTTATTCAATCTTAAGTAGGTTTTTCAGCTACTTTAAATACGGAAGATTTTTTTTAATCCACATTTAGGTGGATCATGTTATCCATTCATATAATTTTTGTTACTGGGTTTTACTTACTTGCATGTTTTCCAGCTTGAATCAACTAAGAATACGTTCGGTTTACCACTGCTTAGCTGAGGAGTAGTAATTCAGCAAAGCTAATAGTTTGCAGGTAAAACGTAACTGAAAAATGAAAAATAAAGCATACTGGAAGGTGTCACTTGAGTTCCCTACATAACGGCAGGCACAGACCTGACAGGTTCAATGTGCAAAACACAGAGCTGGCACTACAAGGCACAAAAACTGCATTGATTTTCTGTCTGGCATCAAGTCCTCCTGTTTATTTGCTATAAAATACAAGTAATACTACTGCCTGTTCCACAATGTATTGTTTATTGTGTGGCTGGAAACCCTCCGAGAGGTAACAGTGAGGGAGAGGATGGAGCAGCATTGTAAGCACTGCCCAGCTCAGGGCAGGTGAAGCAAAGGACACAGCATGGGGTAGAAACCCCGGGCAGTTTCCTGCCAACAGCACGCTCTGACATGGCTGAAAGCCAACCCTCAGCTCCTGGGGACACGATGGCCAGGTTGAGAGGTGGGTGACTCTGAAGAAACTGAAGGTGAGTTTAAAAACAGCGCTAGGATTTATTTGAATGAAAGCTGGAAGTTGAGTTTAAAAAGTTTGCTCCTAAGTTTTTTGGATGCACTACCAGAAACGGTGAGTCAGGCTTCCATTGCGCACCAAAATACAACAGACACTTGCTTTTATTTTCTGTACTGAAAACATACATTTTCTGTATAGTGAAGTGTCATACATTATAAGTTTAGTTTTGTTTTTTAATCTTCTGGGATTTATTCTAAACACAAGACTTTGGATGAGAATTTAATATTCTAAAGCATATTTATTTTAAAAGTGACAGTTCTGTCTTTCATTGAAAGTGTTCTGGGGAGTGATTGAATTGGTTTGGTTTTAGGTTTTTTGGGGTTTTTTTGTTGTTTGGTTGTTTTTTTTTAAGTAGTACTAAACCTAAAATTAAGGAAAAATTAACTTAATTGTTAACTGCTGGAAGGAGCAACTAAGGACTTCAGCACTGACAGCCTCATCAGCTAACCTAGAATACACATCTTTTAAGGCAGCAAGTTCCAATCTACCTGTGCCTCCAAGCAGCTGTGAATTCCACTTCATATCCCACAGGGGAAGAAGCAGCTATGCTGTGTACAGGCTGTACGCAAAACCATCCGTTAGAAAAGGCTACATATTAATTAGTACACTTACATATTAGTTGTTGGTACATTTTGAAGCCACAGCAGTAGCTATTTAAAGGTTATTTTGAACAAGAAGCCTGTGATAAGTTGTGTGCTTCAGACTAGGCTCAAACAGACCACAGTGAACAAATAAAGGAGTGCAAGAGACAGGTTGCCCTTGATGACAAAATATACAAAGAGCTGTGTGTCTGCACTATCTACTTAAGTTCTGCATCATAAGCTTGAAATAGCAATGGTACTGGGGTGCAGCAGGGTACTTGGCATCACACCCACACTGTGCTGGGCCCTTGGAAGAATTTCATCAGAATTCAGAAAAAACTCGTGTAGTACTCCAGAGGAGTGGGAATGCAGCTTAGGACAGTGGAAGAAACTGGAGCATATTGTAACCCAGCACCATGTGATGCTGAAGTGATGGTAAAGGCAGAAAGTTTGTGAAAGCATAAAAACTGCTGTGGTGCACAGTAGCTGAGGTGTTGAAAAGGAAATAACAGAGAAAAAGATGCAGCAGGAAGAGTTGCCAACTGCAGACAGCAACTCTGTCTGTACACTGGTTTCAATCCATATTCAGAAGCACATCCCTTTTGATGCATGAATGCAAAAGCAGCACATCAGCTGTGACTATACAAGATCGCCTTGGTTTGTATGAACTCGCACTGGTAATTGGTATAGGAGGGCAAGATTATAGAGTATTTCATTGCCATGTAAATAGAATGTGTTCTATAGCTGTGATTACATGCTGAAAGTTAAAACAAACTTGTTCTGTTGTAGATTTGGTTTAATATGCAAGAATATGATTCCCCAGTAAGGATAAGTTTTGATATCAGCAAACCAAAACTTTGGAAGTCTTTCTTTTCAAGAAGCTTGCCCTACCCTGGTCTCCACAGCATTCAGGTATTAATTTATCTATTACCAACTCAATTTGAGGGGGCGAGCGATTACAGACTTGGTATAAAGAAACAGAGACTTAAGTTCTTGGACTGCTGTGGGTCAGTATATTTATGTAATAGCATTGGGTTTTAGAAAGATTTTCCCAGGCACTCTTTAGAAAAATGAAAGCAGGAATACAGCAAAGTACTTGGTTTTATACAGAATACACATCTGTTGTCCTCTAAATATCTATACAAGATCTGAGGACAACAGTGAAGTAAATGGGACAAATGTTTGACACAACCCTATCCAAAGAAGTAGCTTAGTATCATAAAGAAAATGTCAGCTTCTGGTTTACAGCTAGGGAGGAGGCATTATTTCAAGCTGTACACACTTCCTTAGTAAAGAAACAGGATTCTTTTCTGGTTTACCAAAGGTATAAGCAGTTGAAGTTTACTGAGAAAAGAAAAACCACCACAGCATTACACACAAACATCTCAATGTTTTTACTAAATAGATTTTAGCATAACTGTGAACACCTGTAAGTACCATCAAGGCAGTAACTCCTGCAGTTACATTGCTGTATAGCTAGAAGAAATTGCGCTTTTTAATATCTAAGCTTTTTATTTATTCCTAGCCCGAAGAATTAGTTTACCAGCATTCGGACAAGGCTGCTGCAGCGGAACTACAGGGCAGGTAACACTACCTCTACAACAAATGCTGTCAGTGCTGAGCACTAGCGGTGGAGTGCCTTACATTCCTCAAGCATATTCATGTTAGGTCCTAAAAACTTGCTTTGAATGCTAGGAACTGAGAAAAAAAATAAATTTCTCTCTTTGATAGAGATTACCACATAGAAAGAACTGATCAAGCATTACTGTACAGTTTCCTAGTAAACAAAATGTGGTAGAGGGATGAGAGGATGTAAAATAAATTAAGCCCCTGGCCTTCCTTTCTGTTACTGAACATGCAGGCACCATTACAGCTACATTGGCATTGCTTTTCTGTGCTTTTAGGTAGTGGTAAATTTAACTGAGGCAATTTGTGTTCCCCATAATCTGTGTTAAGGGAGATCAGTTAAGGTGTCCAGTAAATACTGAAATTATAATCAGTGTATTTTATTGCAGGATTGAAAAAATACTAAAAGATAAGATTATGGAATGGAGACCAAGGCATCTGACTCGCTGGAACAGATACTGTACCTCTACCCTACGTAACTTTCTGCCACTGCTGGAACAAAACCAAGGCAAAGATATAGAAGACGACCATCAGGCAGAGCTGCAGAAACAGCTAGGAGATTACAGGGTACAGCTGTGAACATCCATGGCTTGTGCATGGAAGTAGGAATCCAAATCCCTAGGATGTAGTATCGCTACCCTATGGTACAGAAAATTGTCCTAGGCTATTTATTTCCTCTAGTACCAAAAGCTTTTATACCAAAGATAAACTAATGTAATATTTACAGAGTGAGGGAGGGATTCATTTTTAGATGTTGGAGATAAAAATTCTCTGTTGAATGTCAAGATAAGAGTATACAGATAAACTGGCTGCACTGGTCTTGTATTCTTACTGTACCACAACAGTCACTACCTTCAATACCTAAATACAAATGCAGTCTCCCAGCACTGGATGCTTATGGGTTGACTGGTGCATTAGCTCTCAAGTCTGGTCTGTAAGAACCTGGCACAGGTGCTGAGTAGTGCTACACGCAGTCTACTTACAGGTGCAGGAGCCCACAGAACAATGGGCTTTACTTCAGTTGTCTACTCTTTGCTCCACGCCTTAAAGATGGAAGAAAATTTAAGTACTCACTGCAGCCACGGCTGTACTCACCCATTCTTCCTCCAGGCTGTTCTAAAGGGTAGGCCCATCTGCTCTTCATGTGAAGCACGCACGCATCAATACTGTACATAACTATGGCAACTTTCAAAATGAGTTGCAGTTTCAGTTCGCTGGACCTGAAATGTGTTATGGGCAGGAGACATTTGCCGCCTGAAATCCCCAGCCAGTGCCAGACAGGAAAACACCATGAATTAAAACCAGTTAAGAGGCAGAAGGCCGCAAAGTTATGCTGTTTGTGTTCAATAATATAACCTTATTCTAGCAGATTTCTAAACATCTTCACTTTGAACTTAATCCAAACTAAAGAAAAAAAAAGTGTCAGAAGCTTCCCAGGGTATATGAAACAGGGAGGTTGTATTAATTACAAAAACAGGCTTTTTTTCCTTGCATCTCAGGTTAGCAGTAAAGATAAGTTTACATGCACAGTAAAACAGATTTTTAAAACTCTGTATTTATTCAGGTGCCTATACCTTTTCTTCTTACCTTACATGTTTTTTCCTCTTTCTTTCTGCCAGGTCTCTGGATTTCCTATTCATATGCCATTTTCTGAAGTCGGACCTTTGATAGAAGCTGTACACAGCACAGGAGTTCATACCATTGATGTCTCCAATGTCGAATTTGCTCTAGCTGTGTATATTCATGCTTATCCCCAAAATGTTCTCTCTGTATGGATTTACATTGCTTCACTTGTTCGAAATAGGTAGTGTAAACCAGTCAGAATATCTTAAGCAATTTAATTATGTAGGGGTAGATTTCCCACACTGCTGATTTGAGCAATCCCAAGTTTTTTAAAAATAGAGAACCTGATTTTTAGTAGCTGCTAACACATGAGCTTTATTCACCCTACAGCCACTGAAGATACTAGTTATTACCACTAAGGAAGAGACTGACAGCTGAAAATTCCAGTACTAAGAGGTGATTTTTACATAGTATGTTTTAGCTCCCAGTGGAACATCAACACTTGAAGGCATTACACGTGCCCACATGTAGTGACATTGCACAGTAAAATAGTAGTTTGGCCACCTTATTTCCAGGTGAAACCTGATTCCTGGACTCATGCCTTGAAGACATTGTTTTTAGCCAGTTTTTATCTACAGACCTTCCTCTTCAAAAGCACTGTCATTCAATTACAATACAAATAGTTACAGTTCTCCAGTACCTGAGAAGACCAGGACTATTTACATGTGAATGTTTCATGCACCAAAAAGCCATCAGTGAAGGCCATACTTCAATTTTTACGAGGCTGCTGCTTCTGCTACTTCATAGTTAGTGTCTGTATAATGCCAGCACCATGTAGAGGTGTGAGATGACTTTTTTTTTAAAGGTTAAGACAAAGTATTTAATAAATATTTATACTAAAAACTAAAGTGGAAGCTTACACATTTTATGCAAGAATTTGATTAAATTACTTTGGAGTATGAGATACTTAGCTGCTTATGTGCTTATTAACAGTATTAACTTACTGTTGATGCTGATACAAATACATATCCTTTTCCTGAAGTTACTGTACTAATTAAATTCTTCCAATCAACAGTGATGGTATGTTGAGCTAGAAAGGATGTTCATCAGAACAAAGTTAAGATTGTTCTTAAGGTTAATTCCAAACTAAATTCAGTCCATCTAATAAATACTAGACAAAAAATCTTTTGGTTTAGTGCCTGTGGTTGCCTCAGGTTCCCTCTATGAACAAGAGTTCTGGAGCAAGGACAGCAGCCAAAAAGCCCACCATGTACCTTGCTACTCGTATCTTGCCTCAGTCAGCATTGCACAGACAGCCACGTACCTATTCTGACCTTTGAGCAGCAAGGTAAATGTAATGCAGCTTACTTGAATCAACAACTGCTGGAGTAATGGCATCCTTTTATCCCTCTCCTTCAGGCTTCTAACCGAGCACTGTACATTCTGCTGCTGGTCTATGCTCAGCTGTTAAGCACAAATAGCCAACTCTGCACCAACTCTACATTCAGTAGTATTTTTCTTACCTTGCTACTCTCCAAGTGTTGGTGGGAGCAAGATGGTGTCAAAACTTGCAGTTTATTGTAATCTCCAGCTATGACTGCAAGCTGACTTCCCAGTCACCAAAAATCTTCAAAGCTACCTGTGTCATCATGACTGCAGTCCTAAATAAATCCTTCTCAAATTTATCCAGTTAGTAAAACAGGTAACAGTTACTGCTTGGACATACTGTAGGCCTTCAAAATTAGGCATGATGGGGGAAAAAACCTGTCTGCCTTCTACAAAGGCTGCCACCTGCCTCTCCTCTGCCCAAGAAAAAAAAAACACCTGCAACTGCGCCAGTCATACAAGCAGGTGGCTGTTAAAGTTTGCATGGGCTACACTACTCATTTCCTCTTGCAATGGGCTCTCCCCCCCCCCCCCCCCCCCTAAACCCAAATCTCCCACTTTTCCTTTCT
>NW_010167391.1:32255-35068 GCF_000695765.1 Mesitornis unicolor
AACTCATACATTACTCATTTCTCTTTCTAGTGCAGGTTTCACTCAGCCCAGCAATGGCTTCTGCCTCCCTGCTCATTCTTGCTGTTCAGTGAAGGGTCTTTAAAAAAATCAAGGCAATGGGGAAAAGGTATTGTTTTCTTCCACAGAATTCATATGAATGAAGACTGACATCCCTTGAAGCTGTTTCAAAAATGTATCTTAACCCAGTCACGAGAAGAACAACCACACAAGCAGCCCCCCAGCACCCTCCACCCCACTGCAAGGTTCACAGCTCTGCAACTGCCACAACACGCACCCCATCTCTGCAGCCTACTGGCATGGAACACCTGGATATTGCACCTTAAAAACAAACGTATTCAAGTGCTACGTTTTGTTGGTGGGAATGTTTTATTTGAGTATGTCTGTCAAGTCCAAATACAAATCCAAATGCAAAAGGAAGGTGAGAATTTCCCTAATTTTGCAATATAAAGAACAACTTCAGGATGAGAAGAAAAGGGGAGAAACAAGGCTCCTAAAGATGTATAACTGTTACGCAGATGCAAACAGTACATCTCAAATTCTCTGCAGAGCTTTACACTGTACTTACAGATTCAAAATTAAAAAACCGTTCACTTAACACAAAATAATCCAGTAAAGTATATTTAAGTGCCAAACTTGAAAGAAAGTGGCATTTAAAAAAAATCTGAATGTTTTCCCATCTTCCCCAAATTAAGTAAAACAAAACCCAACACCCTTCAAACCAAATGAGATTTTGTGATATTGTTACAACACTGTACAGTACACTCATCATTAACATTTTGAAGTTGTGGGCAGGGTCACGCTAGTATAACAAATGTCACTCCAAGGATTGTTAACACAAGATGCAAACTGTAAGTAAAGTGCATGAAAGGAAGCCTGCTCAGCTAAATGAAGTAGACTGAAAGATCAGAAGTCAGCGGTCATTCGCCAGAGCGGCAGCAGGCCCGAAAACCACACTGCAAATTCTGGCATCCACTGGCGGTTTCAGCATGAGGACCTGCACAAAAACAGAACACATTTGAAAAGAAGAAAGGACCATTTATTTAGACACAGAATTCACATAACCTGGTAATTCAGAAAAGCTCTCTTTTTAATACACTAAACTTCAATTAGCACTGTGAAGTCTGAAACACTGCCAGCACTACCACAGTATAAAACCTCAACTGGAACTGCAGTTTTTCAAGAGATTTGTGTTTAGTCCCATGAAGATAACACATTTAAAGTGACACAGATCTACGATGAGCAACACTAAATGAGCAAGTTTAAGCAAGCTCTCACAGCTTTCAGAACTGAAGTATATTTTCACAATACACATTTAACTCCCATTTTTCAAATTCAGATAACTACTTCATAGCATTACCAAATAAACCATTATCTCCAAAACTATTTCTACTATACAGGAAACAGTTTCGTTCGGAAGGCTTCTTCTCCATGAACACTTCATGGTTGGCTAGACCTCATGGACTCTTGACTGGAAATTCAAAAACTAAAGAGAAAATCACTGCGGTTATCAGAAGCCGTAAGGCCAAAACTTGCCATTCAAAAAGAAAGAAAAAGTTGTGAGCACAGACAGTATAAATCAACGTTGTAATTCTACCCACCTCCACTTACCTTCGCTTCCCGTTATCCCTCTAATTTGAAATGTTAAAAGTGATCACGAGATAAGAAACTATTACATTTATTAGTACAAGATTTTATTTCCTGCAGCCATATGCCTGCTTTAGAGAGACAAACATTTACATTCAGGTTGGCTGAACTTTGGCACCCAACATAAATTGGAAGTGGGTTAACTAAAAGAAGCTAGTAAAGACCTAACGAGGACACCCCAAATTCCCCCCCTCTGTATTTGAGACAAATCAAAGAATATTTAAGGTGGTTTCATACACATAGAAAGGATTAGCAAAATTATGTAAGGAACCAGGGTACCATACTATGTCTGGCTTTTTTTTCCTCCCCTCGAACAGTAACTTAAAAAGTTGGAATTCAATTAATCTCCAAGAACCTAGTATCTGGAAATCAGCTTTCTGCTTCATGCCACACACCAATCAGCAGTACTCTACAAGGTAATTAAGTTAACATGCATGAAAGTGAACAAAACAAACCTGAACCTATAGTGAAGGACAATGGTTACAATATACAAAATAGTAAACTTTTCCTTTGTCAATAAACTCATTTTCCTGTTCACATCTTTTTATTCAACTGAACTAAATTTTGATCCTCCAAGTCACTTACGAGCTAGAGTCTGAAAGCTTCTTCACAAGTCCTTTAAAAAGGAGACTCTGTGCTTCTGAGCAGCTGGTTTAGGAGCCTGTTCTGCGCAGCGGCATTTTCAGTGGCAGCTGACCCTCCTCATCACTGCAACAGCTAAGCAGCGCATCAGCAATTCTGAAGCAACTGTCACATTTCTAGTAAAATGCTTGTTGGTAAAACATCCAAGGGAGGGAATACTCAGTACATTTCAATATAGTTTTCCATCCTTTTCTTGCTCATTTTAAGAACTTTCTTCCTCATGCTCATAGAACATAAAAACTGCTCTCCAGGTCTGACCAATGGTCTATCCAACCCTACCTTCAGCACTGCCAACAGCAAGCACTGTTTAGACAACACAAGCCTACTGTGCATACCTTTTGTATCAACCCAACACCCCTAACTGTTGTAGTGTGGACATTCAAGTCCGCTCCCTTTAGTACTTGCTTATGGCTCAGTTGTACATGCATTTCTTTAACCTGTTTTTAAATGTGCTGATACTGACTGCTTCCACAATTCCCCACAGGCCCAAGTTCCAGAAGTTCCCT